>NC_132878.1:92514006-92771506 GCF_030463535.1 Salminus brasiliensis
GTAGATGCTCACCTGACATTGATATTCAACTTAATGTGTATTAAATGCAACTGAACTGTAAATTGAATGTAATCCTGCACATGACCATGACCTTAACTGTAACCTTGCCCTTTTAGGGTTAGATTTAAGGTTTAGGTTAAGTTTAAGGTTACGGTTAGGAATTAGGGTTGATTGAAGGTTAAGGTTAGATGCAGGGTTATATTCAATAGACAAGCATTTATATTCAACTTAGAGTTCAGTAGCATTTAATACATATTAAGCTGAATGTTTGCATGTCAGCTGAGCATCTACAAGGCACCTATAATGGACCATCCAAGTAACGGAATTATATATATATATATATATATATATATATATGGTATCCCTTTACTTTACTCCTTTATATATATATATATATATATATATATATATATATATACCCACTCCCTATTACACCCCACCCACCATTATAACAATACTATAAATAAGAATGTGTATAAATATAGTTACTATAGCTACTATAATTTTACAGTTTATTTTAGTTCTGTACATTAATAGTTGTTTATTTGTTTATTATTAGCTGATTGTTTTATTTTTCACTGTTAATTAATTCATTTTATTTTTGATATTTTGTTCAGATGTACTTTTGTGTGCTTTGGCAACATTGTTGATGAGACAGTCCTGCCAATAAAGCCAACCTGCATTGAATTGAATTTGAATATATATATGAATAATGTATTGACTCTGCTGCCTGATGAAAAACTGTTTGACCGACATAACATGACAGGTTATAGTACTGTATTGTGATTGGCCTAATATATAGCATAAGATAAACATTAATTAAAACACCAACAACAACATAGCTTCAAAACAACCCAGTGCTGGGTCACAGCGGCTATATATTTTGGTAACTCTGATCTAGCATGCTCATGCTGGGTTACTCAGATAACCCAGTGATGATGAGTCAGTTTAACCCAGCATGTGCTCTGTTATGTAGTGACCCAGCACTGAGTTGTGGAAATGCCCTTAATCAGGTTGTTTTTAACCCAGCATTCTGACTGTACCGCACTCTCACGGCCTGTCCTGGTGGGAGGGCAAAACTTAAGATGCTTGTGTTACCAAGGAGCCAATATGACACACACGAATATGAAACACAGGTCTGGTTTAAAAAAGGCATGCAAAATGTATTCAGGATTATCAGCATTATTTAGCATGAGAATAATGTAGCAGTATATTTATTGTTTAAGAATTGTGACCATATCATTCAGCAAATTACTGTTTTACTATCAATATTATATTTACAACTAAAATTGTAAAAATATATACATACAATTGACCAAGAAAACACATTTTGGCCCCTTAAAAGCCCCATTCAATGGAAAACCAAAGTCCTTGCTTTTTTGAAAAACGATGCATTCAGCCTACAGAAGTTTAGCCCCGCCCATTCATGCTGAAGTACATGCTTTCTGCACTCTGCTCTGACATACAGAACCACACTGGAGTTCAGTGAGCTCTTCAGAACCTCCCAGTCTTTCACTAATGTGTGTAAGAAAGACAGACTGCATGGCTAAGGGCTTAATTTTATACACCTGTGGGTCAATGGGCCTGAATGAAACACCTGGATTCAATGATTAAGAGGTGTGTCCCAATGCTTCTGTCCTAAAGGTACAGTGACAAAAACAACCAGTTTAATTCTTAATTAAAGGGATAAGGAGAGGTTGGGAAATGGTTGTGTAAATATGTATTCTGAGTCATTTTGGTGCATAAATCCACAAATCAGCTCGTCCGCCTAGTTATAGACACCATCTGCCTTAATTGCGCAATATGTGGAAAAATGTCATGTTTAATGGGACTAATTAAAAATGACACATAAAGTGTAATTTTGTTTAATAGAATGTAATTCTTGCTCTTGCAGTTATTTACACTGAAGGTCAATTGCTGGCTGAATAAAAAGCTGAGTTTCAAGTGCTCCACTTCTTCAGACCCCCATGGCCACCGCAGCAATGCAATAACCTCTCATTTTATCTGCTTTTCCCAATGTCAAATCCCTATCCTGAAACACAGAGTGCCTTCCCTGACAATCTCTGTCTACATCACAATGGTCTCCTGGTGCTTTCTGCCCGTAATCAGGGGTAATGAAAGCATCTCTCCTGCTCATGAAGAAAGGCCGGACTCCGTGGCTCCCTACATCACAGCTGTCAAATAAAAGGCCTGAAACGAATCAGGCCTTTGCTCCGAAGAAAACGTTAAGGCATTCCATCAGAGAGAGACACCTTTTTTCCCAAGCACAAAGGTAATTATAAGAGTGGTCCCTCAGCAGGCCACACAAAATGACAAAAGCTTCAACATACATGCCGCCGCTGAGGCGGCCGGTCCACAGCTGATGATGATGGCCTGGACCTGACCAGATTGAGACATCTGGAGCTGGAAGATTACTTTCAGTCAAAGCCAATTCCCAATAATCGCTCCTTGGAATCTGTAGGATTTTTTTTTTAAATGTCACGTTTCAAATCTATTTTTAAAAAAGGCCACAGAGACGCTCCACCGGGAGAAGGGTGTACTGGACTGTGCTTGCTTACATATGCCCACGGTATCATTCAAAAGTCTGGGGTGTGCTTTTGTTAAAATCTGTATGTGAATGTGTCAGCCCCTTGGTATCGCGCCCTCCCCCCGGGGCCATTCCGTTCCGCCCACAGGCTCACACGAGGACTTTTGTTGTGTTTCTGTTCTGGTTTTGATTCATAGACTTGGTTCATGTTCATTCACGTCATGTGTGTTTGGTTCAGTTCACTTGTGTTCTGTTTTTTGATTGCTTTGGGCGTTTCATCTGAGGCTGGGGGTACTTAGGGGGCTACGACGCTCGATTCCATGCCGAGAATGATATGGTTTATAGTTAAGGAACCTCAAGGTTTCCTCATAGTGTTTAGGCCAGCTTCAGCTCGACCTTCAGCTAGCAATCTACCCGGAGGTTCGAGCTTCAAGCGAGGTTCACTCGTTTTTTACGGAGAGATTCCCTCAACTCTAGATCCAGCTCTACTGCCTAAGTTCATGCAACGGTACCAGGTTTGGTCGGCCTTGCCGTTTTGGTTCTGCAGCTGGTCCCCCAGCTCTCATTTCCCCGTCTTAGTTTCCCCTAGTTTTCCCAGGCCCTGCTTGCTGGTTTTCGCTACTGTTCCCTTCCCGTTCCTTCCCTACCATCTAGCTCAGCTCCTGGAGTCCCACCAGTCTCAGGTGTGTTTTTGTGTGTTTGTCATGTTTGTATTTGGCCCTGTACTTGCTGCATTTCTGCTACGTTCACCCCTTTCTGTTCTCCTGTGTTCTGTTAATAAATATACTTGCAGTGGACCCATCTCTGCGAGTGTTCATCCCTCTGTGTCTGGCCTAACCCCCAATGACAGAATGCATGTATCTTTATTATGACATTAAAGCCATTATTATCAAGTACGGAGGGGCTGGCTGGTCCAGTCTTGGCTTTGTAGGCTTGAGTCAGGGGTTTGAATCTAATGACCTGGGCAGCAGCTACAGGAAGCCAGTGAAGAGAGAACGCAGCAGAGGAGGAGATGAACATGGCTGAATTTAGAAACGTTGAAGACGACCCGTGCCGCTGCATTCTGGATTAATAGCAGGGGTCTGATGGTGCGCAGAGGGGGATGAGAAGAGAGCTGCAGTAGTCAAGTCTTGAAGTGACGAGAGACTAAACGAGCACCTGGACGAATTCTTTGGACCGAGTCAGATTTGCAACATGACTTGAGAGCGATAACTGATCGTCCATGACTACAGCAAGGCTTCGAGCTTGTGTAGATGGAGTGACCAGTGAGTTCTCAAAGACCTGGGCTTACAATGGGGCCTATGGCAAAGATTGAAATTTACAACTATCGTTATCTATCAGCTTGTTAAATCTGTTGGGATTAAAGTTTTTGGGTTTTTTGGCACGCCTGCCTCTATAGTCTTTCTGGTAGAATGACATTTACATTTGAAGCATGTGGCACAGGTCGAATAATGTAGTGTTAGAAGTTCTGCCCAAGGACCCTTGTTGGTGTGGCGTGGTTAAGTCCCTACAAGGGTAACTCTCAAATAAAGCAATTCCGAAGTAAAATGGATGTGAAATTGATTAAAATTATCTTCAAAACAAAATCCTTTTGAACAAAAACGAGCAAGGTCTCAGCAGTTCTTGGTAAAACTTGGTAAAAATGGCTTCTCATGAAGCTGCTTCAGAGAACACCAAGAGCCACCAAGCCAAAGGAAACTTATTTCTCTACATTAACACATTTCTGTCACTTAATAGTTATAACCTAAATGACTTCTATATATAAGTAGGTGTGTGTAAATTACTGACTGGCACTCTACCGTGTTATAGACCCAACCCCATGCTTTATGGCCCCCTTCCCGATTTATCAAGCACTGAAAACAGGGGGTCCCATTTTATATGCCATCACTTAACGCCACGTCCTTCCATCATAAACACAAACATAAAGCCTTCATAAATGTGACACGACACCCATCATAGCAAGTCAAGGTAGTTTAACCTCCCGTTTGACAAACGACCCCACTCTGCCAAGATAACTACCAGTACATCTTCTGTCAAGCTAGCAGATTCCAATCCATGTAGGCCTGAACAGCATTACAGTAGCTATAGAGCTACGGGGTGTAAAACACCTGGTGCTGTGGATCAATGCAAAGAGGCATTTTGCCTTCAAGCCATTTATTACCTGCTACAGACAGTGCCTTAAGCTCACAGTGCTGAACAAATGTTTTTCTTGAAGCAGATCTTGAGAGCTATGGTATGTAAGAGTTTTAAAAAACAGCGAGGGTCAGATATATCAGGTACCAGACGCAAACTGGACACATTCTGCCCTAGAAAGTATACGTGTCGTATACGGAATGGGTTTACATGCCTAGACATGCCATGTACACAAAACTTCCTTCCTTCCTTCTACATATGTGTTCTTGTGAGGAAAGTTCTCAAAAGCTCAAAGACTACATTTATTCTACCAGGCTGAAATGATTAAAATATGATATTTATTTATTTTTTTGGTTTAATGTGACTCATCTGATTTCGAGGCTGCGTGGACATGTCAAATCCAATTTTTTCAAATCAGATTTGAGTCACTTTCATTTGCCTTCATTGAATACATGTCTGATTAGTGGGAACGCTCATGGCATAACCAGCAATTTTGATCTGATTGGTTCTTTTTGTTAAAGGCATGACTTCATCCACAAACAGACACCATGTTGAGCAATATAAGCTATTTAAAGCTTCCAATCATGTCTCAACCAGTGATCGGTCTCAGCAATTCTACCTCCTCTGCAGAGGTGACGTGCATAAGCGTCTCAATGTGCCCATGTGATTCATTGTAGGGACATATTCATTCACATTACACAAAGATACAGTTCACTTACATTTATAAATCGGAACTGATTGATGAGGTTTGTAATGTGAACAGCCAAATTAAAGAAATGGAGAGAAAAGTCAAAGCCCTTGATGCTATTGAGATGCAGTCAGGTGGTTTGACATCCCCCAGTTGAAAGAATTCTGCATGGAGGAGTGGGAAAAGCCTTCGGACTGGTAGACAGTTACAAGAAACGTCTAATTTAGATAATACAGACAACGGAGCACATACCAGCTAGTGGGGCGTAGTGTGTCCTAACCTCTTTCTCTGTAGCATTTGACATCTTTTATTTATTTATTTATTGCTAAATAAATTAAAACAAAGTGAAATGTTCATCGTTTTTGCAAAAGTAAGGCAAATATGTCCATATTTACTAATAATGAACTAATTATTTGATGGGGTGTAGGCCTGCCACGATAATTACGTTATCGACTTATTGTACGATAAATGGACGTGTCCACGATAAGTTTAGCAGACGCCGATTATAGCCAATTGGTTTTCGCGTGAGTTTGTTTACATTAGAAAAAAACGCAGCAAGATTTCTGCAAGGCGCGCAGTGCAGCTCTCTCGCCGGCTCCCTATCTAAGGCGAAGACATGTCTGGGCCAGACAGCGACATCTATTGGTTAGGAAACGCATGCGTTGCTCACAGAGGAGGCAGACGCAGGTGGAGGCGTGTTAGCTGGCGAACATATTCGAGGCTAATAGGAATTTGCAAAAAAAAGTTACACAGATCCAGAAAGAAAGTTTGGAGAAGTAGTTCAAGATGGACTTGGTTTCAAAGCCACATTGCACTGCTCCAGTGTGGGAACACTTTGGCTTTAAGACAAATGAGCGCAGAGAGCCTATCAGCTTTAACGAGGCGGTATGTTGTCTTTGTCTAAAAACAGTGGCAACAAAAGGTGGTAATACAACTAACCTAAGAGCCCATTTAAAGCACAACCATCCAGTTCAATTTACCGAGCTGGAAACAAAAAACCCGGTTGGAGAGGGGACGTCCAAGCAGGTGACCATCACGGATGCCTTTGCCCGACAGTGTAAATATAAACGTGATAGCGGAAAACGGCACACGTTTACAAACAGTGTAACTCACTATATAGCCAAAGAGATGCTGCCGTTAAATACGGTGGAAAAAACAGCATTCAAAAACATGCTGAAAACGTTTGACAGGCAGTATGAATTGCCAAAGAAAACATACATCTCTCAAACTGCCATTCCAGCTTTATATAATGAAGTGAAAGACGGCATTCTGAAGGAGATAAAAGACATCGCATTTTACTCTGCATATTACAATATTATCATTTATTGCGATAATTTAAGAGACGATTAATCGTCCAGAAAATTTTGTTATTGTGACAGGCCTAATGGGGTGTCCTAATTTCTTCACATGGCTGTACATAAGATTTGTGAGTGACCAAAACCAATATATAAGTTTGCTAGTGCAAACCACACCCAGAACAGGAGGGTGGTCTCAGAAGCCTTTTTTGGCCAGGAGTCCGGGTCGGCTTTCCGTGGTCTACGTGCGAAGTCTGGCCTTCCCATTAGAGTTGTGGTGGTCTGACGAAGAGGGAGGAGCCAGGGAGGAGGTTGTTGGGCGGGGATAGACTGTGAGTCAGACTGTGTTT
Organism: Salminus brasiliensis; assembly: GCF_030463535.1. Lineage (NCBI taxonomy): Eukaryota > Metazoa > Chordata > Actinopteri > Characiformes > Bryconidae > Salminus > Salminus brasiliensis. The sequence continues at coordinate 92,521,000 of NC_132878.1, forward strand.
ATATAAAGGAGATGATGACCCAACGAAGGAGGGGTCAAGGGTGTGGTCCGTCTCCCACAATGAAGGCAAATTCTTAACGTCCCCTGAAAACGATCACAGGTCGTGTTTTCCATGGCTGTCAGGATGTTGATTAAGCTGTCAGGTTCACTTAAGGGATTCTGAATCTGGCCCAAAAAAGCAAAATTCAAATCAATATTTAATTAGCATATCAATTAAATCCTGTCAAGCAACACAAGGATAAACTCAGTGATTTAATCATCTCATTCACACGTCAAACGAGGGACAAGCCGAGGATGCCTGTTCCTCTGAGTCGCCTGAAAGACAACTCCAAATCAAATCATATGTTGTGTGCAATATTGTCAGCTAACTAAGCTGCAGCATTCTGACGTCTCCATGCATTAGTATTCATTTCCATATCATTGCCAGGAAATGTACATGTTCAGACGAGAAACGAACAGGAAGAAGAAGAAGATGAAGAAGAAGGGAACACAGCATCGTGCTGGGTGAGCAAAACAACTGAAGTGGTTGGCACAGACGTCTCCCACGGGTAGAGCTATTTATTCTCCCGTATGTCTAATGAATTTGCAGCCTTTGAAGATGATGGAAGTTTGTCAGAGCAGCTCGGTTTGCCGCACTTCTTAGCGCTGCATTCTGTCCCCGAAAGAAGAAGAAGAAGAAGAGCGAGACTTGCAGACGCTCGGCATCATCGAGCTCCATATCATCCAAGCTAGGAGGAATCGCACAAGAAATCTGCTGGCGTGAAGACGCACAGAACCCGACGGCGGGTCAAATTTAGCAGACCAGCAGACGAGGGTTCTGTGGGGGATTTTTTTTTTTTTTTGCGCCGTTTCGTTAAACTGGAAGTGAGAATAAGACAGGCTGTGGGCTTTTTTGGCAGCGTTTTCATTTCATTCACATTTGCATCCACCAGTGGGACTTCCAGTTACACAAAACTGTAAAAAGCTTTTATCCACTTAGTGCTTCAATATCCTCCTTCTTACAACGGCAAAGAAATGGCAGGATGGCAGGATGGAAGGACGAGGGTTGGTCTTTAGCATAGCGCTAAGTGCTAACAGTGCAGGTGATGAAGCTCTTCAACAGCAGGTAATACATGTAATTCATTACTGTACTTAAGCACACCCTTACAAAAGTAGGTCAACTCGAAGAACCATTTAAAAGGGTTAGTGGGTAAAACCTCTTAAGGTAAAGGTATTTGTCACTGTACAGCGAAATGTGTCCTCCGCATTTAACCCATCTGTGGTAGTGAACACACACACACACACACACACACACACTAGTGATCTAGGGGCAGTGAGTACACACACATACCCAGAGCGGTGGGCAACCAACTCCAGCGCCCGGGGAGCAGAGAGGCTAAAGGGCCTTGCTCAAGGGCTCAACAGTGGCAGCTTGCTGAGCCCGGGAATCGAACCCACAACCCTGTTATCGATAGCCCGGTGCTCTAACCGCTGAGCCACCACTGCTATCAAAACTGTTCCCATACCAGGAGTCGAACCCATGTATAAATGGTCCCAAATTAGCACCATATACATATGTTATACTTTAATTGGGGGCTTTTTTACTTCCTTAATTTTTGAGAAAATTATGTCAAAACGTAAATCCAGGCCCTTTTCTGTTTTCTCCACTGATTCTACTGATGTCTGACTGCCTTATTGACTGAAAAACAGTGTTTTAGCTTGCATTTAAGTTATATTTCTAAACAGGTCAAATACACTGATGGTGAAACTGAAAACCTGCTGTTACCCTCACCAGGTTTCATTAATGTAACAACCAGTTCTGTGTCGGTAATGACGTGTTACTTTTTGAGTAACACTTTTTACTTTTTGAAGAAAAAAAAAGGCCATAGGTCACGGATATCCTTCCACAATGATGTACTTTACCTAAGCATAAATATAATTCACACATTTCATTCTTTTTTTCATTAAATATTACTGTAACGATATAAACGGTACTGATGCTGAACAAATCTTCTCCATGATGAGGAGGAATTCATTCAGGACATCAACATCTCATTCTTCTCTCATGGCTGACATGTTCTCCCCTGGCAGTCTTTGTTTTAATGGTAATGACATGACCAAGTTTAACCCCTTAAACAGCCTCTGGCCTGCCGACGGGGGCGAAAGTCTTATTACATAACTTTGTTAACAAAGAACGGCCCCACCAGTTTGTACAGAAGTCCCTGAGTGTTAAACACTGAGTAATACTCCTTAGTGTGTAATAAGCCTTGGAGTGTTAAAGGGTTTCCCTACAGAAATCCCAGGCTGTTACGGTAATGACAGTAAAGTTAAGGACGGTCATTATACATATTGTTAAAATATATACAAATGTTGGATGAAAATCTATGTAAATAATGCAGTCTGGGTCTTTTTAGGTTATGTTAAGAACACAATGTGATTTCTTAAAGAATTAATGAGGATTATAATTATTTTATTGGAGCAGAGATGTTTCAAAGTCTGGGTTGTGGACGAGGCCAAATGTAGCAAAGGTAGCAAAATGTTGACATTTAAAATATTTAAAAAATTTAAATGAATTGCTTTGGTGCATGCATGTTTTGCTGGTGCAATGAAAAAAATATATACCTAAGCTAAATATTTTGTAGTAAACTATTTTTAACATTAATTTATAAACTGGGGACAGAGAAGTACCCCAAATTAAAGAAACATGCTTATATACAGTGTTTTTAGAACTGTACTTAATCATAAGTACTCCCATTTCATTTACTATAGCAATAATAATAATAAAAACACAGCTGTGGTTTAGTGGTTTACACACACTCATGGACCTGATATTGCTGCTGATTTTGCTGCTTTTGCTTTCTATGTAATGAAGGTGAAATTCAGATTTTTGATGTTTCTGTGTTAGATACTTTTTTTACTCTGAACAAGAAAACACATTAATAAGAATAACATTCATATCACTTTAAATTACACTGTGACTCTCTATCAGAAACATAGTTTATCCTGTGGCTCATTTATACATTAATAAAAACATTGCAGCTCACACTGATGATTTTAATAAATGAAATACATTTAATAAATTGAATAAACTCATGCGTAAATAAAAAATAAACTCATGGTGGCTGATAATAAAAATAAATTAAACAATATTAATTTCGTTGACAAATTGACCACTGTGAGGGACCTGTGAAAAGATGCTGTGAGTGTGTGGATATCTATCATATATCGTATCGTATTCTGTGGGACAGGCACTTGCTGGCGGCCTTGCAATGTTAGCGTTTAATCAGCTGTAGGATGCATAATTATGCCAATACTTAAATAAAGGGAGGGTTTAATGTGGTCTGTAATTTTGCACTTTTGAAAAATGGGACAAACTTGAAAAACTAAAGAAAACCCATGAACACTAGAGGTCTGCTACCCGATCGAAGCCTAATGGGCCTGAAAAACTAGGAAAATTAGGCTTTAGGACAATTAGGCCTGGGTTTGCTTCCTAAAGCATTAGAATGCATAGCTCTGTTCGGTTTAGCAGCAACGTCGGGCCTCATCGGGCGGGTTCAGGCTTCAATTTCATGTCCGGACAGACCTCTAACCAGTCCACAAAACTGTCAGTGTGAATTCTGTGACAGTCTGACTGGCCTGTAATTTTGCATTATTGGAAAGAGCTGACTGCAAATGGCCACTCTGGAGGAGATGCGCTCTGAATACGAGAGGGATAAATAACTGTCAGGGCTGCTTGTGGAATGTTGCTATTGACTAATGGCTAAAGTACATTTCCATTGTAGTTACTCACTGGTGTAAATTTGCAATTTAAGGCGTCCAGCGAAGACGTGAAAGGACTGGGTCGCCACAGGCCACCCCGCGCTGCCGGCCAGTAGCTACAGCTCTGAAATCCAGCGTAATTTGCTCTGGATAATGTGCAAATGTTACGTCTGGAATCTGCGGCACTGTTCTGACGAGCAACTCGAGCAGAAGTGACCCCACATGGAAAGGTCAGGCTTCTGTATCTTACTCCTGACAAACACAGGCGGCGAGGCCTGATTTGTAGCGGACGGCAATAGACACATTAATCAACACAAATGTAGTGACTGTCAAACATGGTTTCGGTTGTTCGGGGTGATGAAGGACTGACAGGAGCTAAAATGAGATTTCTTTTCCCCTGTGCTTGGCCTGCCTGTCTCACTCCTTTCCTCTCTCTCTCGCACACACACACCCACGTGCCCAAGGCCAAGTGACAGAATACGGAGAAAAATGTAAAGGAGGAAACATCGGGACATATTTCCTGTCAAAATAACAAAACTAGTCTTGGAAATAATTAGAATATGCGGACTAATTCATAATGCGCAAAGGCACAGGAGAGGGAGCGCGGCCAGAGAGCAGGTGGAGGCCGCTTAAGAGCTGTCCGTGGTGCTGAATTAATTCCGGCTGGAGTTAAAGCAGCGTTTTAGCTTTTAATGCAAGGTTAGGAAAGAGCTCCGAAAGCTCAGAAGTTAACCCAAGTATGCCGGGCCCACTTGCCCGAAAGGTCCATACATTAATTCATGCAAAGTATAAATTATTCCCACCTGGAAAAGCTCAAGTAACAGAGATGAAAGTGTCTGGCCGCCTTCTGAAGGTGTTTTGGACCGACGGCGAACTGTAAAGTCCAGTCGCACCTGTCGTTGCACCTGGTGCCTCTTAAAAGAAAACCTCTCCAAATCATGCATTAATAGATCCGTTTAATAGGGCAGTCCTTCATTTACATATCCTAATCTGCGGCAATGAATGATAACGAGACAGGCATCTCATTGTGGATGCTGTGGCATTCCATGCCCTACAGTGTGTAATAACTTGCAGGATTAATATTCCAAAGCCCATAAAATTCCAAAGAACATTAAGCTGAAAAGTGTGAGCCAAAGCCCCAGCCGGGCCTGAATTATTCAGTGTGTAAATGATGGAGCAGATGGGGGAGGCGTCCTGTGGTCAAGTCAAGGGGGTGGCAGGTGGAAAACGAGGGACAGAAACGAGAGAGACACATAGAAAAAGAGAAAAAGAGAGATAGAGATAGATTGGCTGTCAGCGTCTCTATTTGAGTGAGTATGTGTGTGTGTGTACATGTGTGGCTGGAGGGGGCTGATGGTTGTGAGAAGGTTGAGAGAGGTAAACTCTCTCTCACACCTTGCAACATCTGTTTTCGCTTCACATGTTAACCTTTAAGCAAGTAAACTTTTGCTTTTTGCAAGCTGTTTTGGGAACAGTCGGCACATTTGGCTGATGCAAGTCTGTTGCATCACTCAAACATAGCAAGACTCCGGCGCACTTCTCTTAAAAGAGGAATCACTTCAGGTGTGCTTTCTGTTTGATGTTTCATCTGCGTGTTCCGGATGCGATTGACCATTTTCAGAACAAGGTTAGGGCTTGTCTTACATCCCCATTCATCATTCTCTAGCAGGCCTGTTTTATATTTCTGTCTGTGTGTGTGTGTGTGTGTGTGTGTGTGTGTGTGTGTGTGTGACTGTATGTGTGTGTGTGTGTGTGGATGTTGCTGGGTCTGGTGTGAATTCTATGCTCAGATCTTGGCTGATCAGCAACCTTCTGATCTGATTCTACCTTCTGTTCCTGTCAAATCTGTCAAATCCCAACAGTAATCATATCCCTTTATCTTCTGATTATGTGATTCATGATGTTCATGATGGTTCTACCTTCCATTACTGGTTATCCGATTCCACCTTCCGTTTCCAATTATAAAATTCTACCTTCCACTCTGGATGGTCCGACTCCACCTTCCATTTCCATTTTTCCAGTTACATATTCGTTTCTTGGTTAAAAGATTCTACCTTCTCATTCTGATTATCCAGATCTAATGTAAATTCTTCAATTGATATTATCTGATTCCACCTTATGTTTCTAATTATCCAGTTCTTATCCATTATTCTTCATTGTCTGACTCACATTTTGTTCCTAATTATTTAATTGTACCATCCAATCCTAATTATCCGATTCCACAGACTCCACAGATTCCGATTATCCAGTTCTACCTTCCATTCTTGGTGGTTTAAATTCCAGCATCTGTGTCCGATTACACTAAACTACCTTCCATTTCTGAATATCAGATTCAACCGTCTGTTCCTGATTATCTCAGTCTAATATCCATTCTTGACTGTCCAATTTCACCTTCTTTCCCTAATTATCCAATGATACCATCCAGGTTTTTATTGATTATCTGATTCCACAGACTGTTTCCGATTATTCAGTTCTACCCTCCAATCTTGATGGTTCAATTCCAGCTTCTGTGTCCGATTTTCCAGTTATACATTCGGTTTTGAGTTGAAAGATTCTACCTTCTCATTCTGATTATCCAGATCTACTTTAAATTCTTGATTATCCGATTCTAACTTATGTTTCTAATGATCCAGTTTTTACCCTTCATTTATAATTCACTTTCTGTTCTTAATTATTTAATTGTACCATCCAATCTTAATGACTCTACAGATTCCGATTATCCAGTTCTACCTTCCATTCTCGCTCATCCAGTGTCAACTCATGATGCTGATTCTCCAGTTCTGCCTTCAATTCCTGGTGGTTTAAATTCCAGCATCTGTGTCCTAAACTACCTTCAACCATCTGTTCCTGATTATCTAATTCTATCATCCATTCTTGACTGTCCAATTTCACCTTCTTTTAATAATTATCCAATTCAATCTTCCTTTTGTTCCCAATAATCCAATTTTACTGTCCGATGCCACTTTTCATTTCTGATTATTCGATTCCGTCTTGCGTCCCTGATTATCCGATTCCACATTCCATTCCTAACTATCCAATTCCTTCTGATCGTAACAGGGTGGTTACATCTTCCATTTCAGACTGGCCTGTTCCAGTTCCCCTTCTAACTACCTGCTTCCAGCTCCCATTCCTGTTTATACAGAAATACATCTTCTGTTCCTGACTAGTCGATATTGTTTTATTTCTGCTCGTCTGACCCACCTTCAGTCCTACATTACATCTCCCTGTAGATCCTACCTTCTGTTCCTGATTGGTTTCCTGTTTCCTGTCCTCTCTTAACATGAAATACACTCCAGCAGGAGGCCACTTCTTCAGATTCGTCCTGCTCTGTTGTGATTCTTCTATCATCTCTCGATGATTGTGGATTGCTGTGAGTGTCTGTGCTGTAAGTGCCTGACTCTTTGCTCATGTGTGTCCTCAAATGTGTCCAGCTCTTCACAAAAACCCCATCCTATCTTCAAAAATGTAACTTCATATGGAAAGGGCTACAGAAAGGGCTACAGATTCAGAACAATGCCTACCTGGCCATATTAACAGGAGGGGCAGGGCTAGATACTGAGGATTCACCTGGATTCAGTTAGGAGAAGGTGGGAAACTGGGATTAGAGATATCGAACAAGCCCCTTCCCCATATCCTGCTTCTCAGTGGGAGATAATCAGGATGCCCACTACGGCAAGGTTAACAGATCCACACTGTAATATGATGACATCACTGACTAAATCACAGTCACGCCCCCTGCAGGATGTTGTTGTGTTGCCCTTTGTCCCAATTATTAATACTTAAGGAAACGTGAGTGAGTGTGTTTTATTTCCCCATTGGTTTGCTAAGGTTAAGAAAGCCAGCTCTCACTCACCAGCAGCCTCATTTGATTAAGTGCTCTGACCTGGGTCAGATCCTGACGCTGATCTCTCTCCTCTCCTCCACTTCTTACAAAAACGTCAAACGAAGTAGTGATCACGCATATCATTTCTGTAGCAGCCTCTAGACTCCAGACCAGGCCTTAACACTGGTTTCCAATTCATGGTGAATTCTTTTTTCACTCCAGCCTTATTTTGTTTCCCAGCATTTGTGGCAACACTCGCCATTCCGAGCCACCCTGAGCCACCCTGTTCAATTCTGCAGCGCGACTGCAGCTCCAGACGCCCCTGCAGAACTTGAGAATTGAGAGCGAAAGAACAGGATGACATTCAGGCACCGGCGTGGAACTAATTTTCTGCCCGTTTAGCTTTTCCTTGGTGACTCCTCGCTGTCGATAGCGCTCAATATCAGCGAGCCGCCACTCTTTTAAATGACCACAAAAGGGTGTGATTTGAGGGGCTGCTGCTATCTGCATAGCTGAAGCCGGAGAGCGACGGCAGGGGAAATTAAAAAAAAAAAAAAAAAAAAAAAAACAGCACTCCTCACCTTCGTAATAGATTTTAAATCCGTGGGCGCTCACAGCGAAGTCACTGGTAAGGCGGAGGGAGAAAATAGAGCCGGTGCTTGTGACTGGCGCTGGCACCTGGAATCCTGTTAACCTGCGGACGAATGAAACAGAGAGAGAGAGAGAGAGAGAGAGAGAGAGAGAGATGGATTTCAGTCAGAAGCAGGAAAATGAGCCGACATGGTTGCTTGGCTGAAACTGAAAGCACGTCGCCGTCCAATCAAATTAATTGTTTATTATATTTCATGTTGGGTGTGCACATGCTGACTCCGCTCGACCCGACTGAACTTAACTTATCCCGTGGCGTAATTAAGATAAGTTCATGCAGTCATTTATTTTTCTGAGCTGGGGGCCGAGCACTAACACCACCCCTTACATGCTCCACACGCGCTCCACCACAACAAATACACATAACACTAACAGGAGCTCAGGTATGCTCCCACCATCTGCCTGCTTGTGCAACTATCAGGCTACTGCTGCGTACAGAAGAGCTGTTCTGTATGTTATAAGCTGACTGCGTAGACTTCATAGGTCATAGCCTGTTAAATACCTCAGCACCTCATCCCTACCACATACATTCAGTACTGAGAGCTGTGCCTGCACTGCACTGTCCTGCATTGTGCCTGTTTACTGAGTCTAATGCTGTATTTATCGTATTTATTTTGTACCGTATTGTTTCTGTTCCATGTTAAGATACGATAAGATAATGCTTTATTAGTCCCACAGTGGGGAAATTCACAGCACCACAGCAGCAATAGCAGGGATAGCAAGACACTTAGATGCAAAACGTAGACAAATTACCAATATATACACAATATAAATAATAGAAGTAAAAAAAACATCCATATTATTTACAGATTATTTACAGATTATTGCAAATTGACCCTTAACTGCACATAAGGGGGGGCGGGAAAAATATTGCACATTGTATTGTTACATTGAGGGACCTCTATTCCCTGAACATGTGTGTGGGGTTTAAGTGTGTGTGTGTATGTGGTCCGCTGGGAGCACTGCTGGTTGTAGAGTCTGACGGCAGCAGATCTCTGACGGCAGCAGCATATGTTGCACCATGATGGCCCTGGAGGAACGTCATTTCGCTCCACTGTGTACCTGTAAGCCTCTTGACTTGACTTAACTTGACTTGAAGGTCAGACGTACCATATCTTGCAACACTCGCCTCTTCAGCTTGGTTTGAGTTGAAGGAATGAGCTTTTTGAGTTTCAGCACTTTACGGTTCTTCATTACTGTTATACTTCAAAGCAGTTGTTTACTACCATCTACAGCAAGGGTGTCGAGCCTTATCCGCTAAGGGTCGGTTTGACTGCAGGTTTTCTTTCTAAACAGCCAGCATCACACCGGATTCCACTCCTTTAACGTCTTAACACATGAAGGTGTAATGCTCAGTAACTACAGGGACTTCTGTAGAAACTGCTGGGGCTATTCTTTGGTAAAAGAAGTTTGTTATAACACCTTTGTCCTGACAATTTATTGAAAAAACAATTAGAGCTACATGGAAAGAAAGAGGCAACTGGAACAGAGAACTTCAGACATCGAAATAATAACAAATTTGATAATTGCATGTTTGAAGCCTGTTATGATGGATGGAAAACCCAACGTTTGTAGTCTGAGGCAAGTCTAAGTCCAATTATGCATCCGAATGTGCACTATTTGCAGAGTTAAGGCAGATAACTCTATTGCTTCTTTTGTTATTACTTTGTTGTTCTCTGTCTAAATTATAATAATAATAATTACTATTATTTTTATAATTTAGACAGAGAACAACACCGTAATACATTATTAATAATAACAAATTATTAATACATATTATTAATATGTTTATGATAATTATTATTATTGTTATTACAAAGCAATAAGAAATTATGATTATTATTAATAATTATAATAGTAATCACAATAATAATAATAATCACAATAACAACAATAATACAATAACAATCACAATAATAATAATAATAATAATAATAATAATAGTAGTAGTAGTAGTAGTATTGTGATATATTGTTATTGGCCCAAATATATCAAATCTCAAAAGTAAGAACACTCAGATCAACACAGATCAGATCTCATTGGTCCATGTATTCCATGTAGCCCATTCAGCGCTATGTAAAAAGGTGTAGTATATTCATTAGCTATGCAGATGTTCACAGACCTGAAGGAATGGTATGGAGCTGAGGAATAATATAGTGAGGCCCATGGGTTAGACTTGTAACCTGTACATGAACTGAACAAATATAGGAGACTGGACATACTTCCCATTGTATGTGACAGGGATGTTAAGAGGTCCAGCTGTGCCTTCATGTGTACTATGTCCTTAAACAATGGTGGGGGCTGATTTATATCCCTTATGGGTGAGAAACTGACATCCTGCATATGGGAATTGTACAACAACATATGACGTGTAGTAGGGTAGAATACACAAGGTGTTCCTTTGCCTAGGGAGAGAGAGCAGAGGGGGCAGAGAATTGGCAGACTCTCTCCACACTGTACACAACTGAAAGACGGTGGTCACGAGTCTCCTTTCAAATGAAGTCCTTCTAAGAACACCTCAAAGACAGGCATGAACCATGATCCTTACTAATCCTGATGTTCTGAATCCTTACAGAATAAATCAATAATAATCCATAATAAACATCTATAATAATTATCGTGATATCAACTGATATCAAAGTCCATATCGACGCCCCAGATGATGGAGAAACTCCCGGTACACTCAAATAAATGAATCACATCACAAACTTAATTCAATTATGCCACATTTCCATTGAGTCAGAAGGGCTCGTAAACACAATTTAATTGTTGATGGAACAAAACTGAAGCATTTCTTGGCTCCCGGTAATAAAACAGGTTGGCTGCCTTGCTTGACAGAATGGTTAGAGTCCTGTCACCCAAACAAACCGAGCCTAATCTTCTCTTTTTCATTGTCATCATGCATGACAATCGCAGCTCTCCAGGGCTCTTCCCTGTCGAGCCTTCAGCGTTTTAGCGCGCCAAGGAACGCAAAGGGCCAATTCTCTCCTCCACATCAAAACCCCTTCTCGTCCTGTGTTTCCGCTCAGCATGCCGAAGTCTCTGAAGTTTGATTTAGCCTTACGGAAAAGATCAAACAGCTCGTGTCCTGTCCCAGTATGCACGGTGTAACATTAGAATATAAAAATACCATGGAATTTAATTATCAGCATTTTTAAAGATTAAACACTGAACACTTCTGAAACCATCTGTAACATGAACAACAATCTGCAACAATTAACTGGGAATAATGGTTGAATAGTGAATTAATAATTAATTGTAATTTAATGAAGTAAATTATTCATTAAAGTAATTATTTATGAATGTACAGCTGGACAACAGACATTAACAAAACTGATAAAATAAGAAACATATTAAATAAAATGATAAACATATAGTGACATGCAAAAGTTTGGGCAAATGTGTGGTTGGTGTGGCGCAACAGATAACCCCACTATCTACCACTGAGCTACCACATCATGTGGGAGACTGGGGTTCGATTCCTGGTGACTATGCTGTGGTACTCCAATAAGAGTCCTTGGGAAAGACTCCTAACACTGCATTGGCCCACCATTGTAATATGAGTAACCATGTAAGTCGCTCTGGATAAGAGCGTCAGCTAAATGCCGTAAATGTAAATGTAAAATGTCTCAGGGAGTAGGATATAAATAATATAATATATATATATATATATATATATATATATATATATATATATGACAATTTTGGGCTGTTTCGCAGCATGGCTCTTTTGAGGTCGATGCACAGATTTAAATTAAATTAAATTAAAAATGTATTGTGGGCTTTCTTTAGGATTTCTTTTGGGTTTTAGTTCTAGTTAATTTTTGATTTTGAGATTTTAATGTGAGGGTTATTTTTCAGTTAATATGTAAGATGACTCAATTCATATCTGTTTTTTATTTTATGTTGGTATAAAGTTTATTTTTGGGATTATTCATTAGAGAATTTATTTTTGGGTTTATTTGTTTAATGGTTTATTTTTAAATCATTTATTAGAGGCTTTATTTTGAGGTTTAATGAATTATTTGGGTTTTTTCTGTTAGAGGGTTTATTTTTCAGATTATTTATTAAAGAGTTTCTTTTGGGTTTTAGTTTTAGGTATATTTTGGATTTTGAGGTTTTAATGTGAGGTTCAGTTTTCAGTTTATTTGTAAGATGATTCCATTTATGTCTGTTTTTTATTTTATTTTGATAGAAAGTTTCTTTTTGGGATCATGGATGTTTTATTTTGGGGTTTATTTGTTGAATTGTTTATTTTGGGGTTATGTGTTAGATGTGTTAGAAGGTTTATTTTCAAGTTTGTTTGTAATTTGACATTTTCATTTCTTCTTTATTTTAGGTTTTTGAGATGGCTGCATATTACGGAGGATTTCAGAATTTTGTGGCACTAATGACTTTTCTTGGTATAAGAAGCAAAAGGGCTTTAATTGGAAAAAAGACACAGTTATACTGTTCACCGTTAAATAAGTATTTAACAGTAATTGCTTTACTGGCACAGCCCTGACACCAAGACCTCAGTGTTCCTGATTTCTTGCTGGAGGAATGCTGGGTGTTGGTACAGGGAATAAAAGAACGTGGACCGCCTAGGGGTCCCCAAAGTCTGGGTTTGGAAACGCCTGCTTCAGAAACCTTCTCACGTGGTCCCTCAGGTGATAAACAGCAGATTGTCGGTTTGTAACTGTGCCAGTGAAGCTCCCACCATAATCCCACACTACATACACTCGACTCCCTCAATGTACAATATGACCTAAATACTGCAGTGGTGAGGATTCACGTGCAGTTGCTAAGGCTGAAGAAAACATGGCATGGTAAGGTGGTCTTACCTTGGAATTGCTTTATGAAATATTGTTTATATTAGAGAACGGACTATTAAGAGTCCTTTGAGTGACCGTATGCACAGAGGGACTAATTACCAACAGCGAGAAAACAATGAAAGGCTGGTAGATTACTCCACAGAGAGAGCAGCCATTCTCTGAAACACACACACACACAAATTACAACACAGGTGGTGTTAAATGAAATCTTTGCCACAGTCTCATAAGAAATAGTCATAACATCAAACGGTCCATGACTTTAATCAGGCCGCGCATTTCAAACCAACCTAATACCCATTTTTCACTTCTCCACTTGATGAATCCAGGGCCGAAAGCAAGAGACGGTGGGAGGTGCTGCGGGGGTCGGGCGGTTAGGCAGAGAGGGATTTGGTCAAATTTAATTCAGCCTCTCTGAACAGTCGGACCAAAATGCAATACAGTCATTCTGCTACACCTGATTAGGTAAGGGAGCATTTGGATTACACTGACAGAGCAGAAGGTTTTTTATATTACTATTATTATTATTATTTCTCCTGAAGACTCTGTTGGGGAGGTAAATTAAGCTGAGCCGTTAATGCCCTCGCACATTCCTGCGACAAGCCTGCCTAATTATGTCCTGTGGAAGAAGAGCATGAAACATGAAAACAGATACTGGTAGCTCTTCAAAAGCCACTGTAAGAACCTTTAGGGAAAAGGATGTGAAAATCTCGGTAGTCTTTATATACTGTGTATAAACTCACCAAGCAATTTATCAGGAGGCCTGTACACCTACACGTCGTCTAATCAGCAGTGCAATACATAAAATCATGCAGATACGGGTCACAGGCTTCGAATGCTGTTCACCATCAGAATCAGAACGGGGAAATGTGTTTTCAGTGATTTTGAGCGTAGCATGATCGTTGGTGTCAGATGGGCTGTCTCTGGGGGCAGTGGTGGCTCATCGCTAGAGCGCTGGGCTACTGATACCTGGGCTTGGCAAGCTGCCACTGTTGGGCCCTTGAGCAAGGCCCTTCACCCTCTCTGCACCTCAGGTGTGTGTGTGCTCACTGCCCCTAGTTTACTAGGGTGTGTGTGTGTTCACTACCACAGATGGGTCAAATGCAGAGGACACAAATACGTGCAGCATTACCATCCAGTGAGCTGAGTTCTGAAGATGGAAACACCTTGTTGATGGCCAGACAGCCCGACCTGCTGGAAGATTGCCCGCTGAGATCCCCTCTACCTGCGTCAGACCAGCTGCCACCTACCAGTACAATCAGCAGGCCCCCCACCCACCACCACCCATAGCAGACCAGCGGCTTACCCGCCTACCACTGCTACCTGTTTAATGACCATGTTCAAACCTAAATGGACTCTTAACTACCTGCACTATTAATATCACCATTATCAACTATCTGTTGTATCTGGTTTGGTAATTTTTTAGCATTAATGTTTAAATAGTTCAGAGGAGGATGGGCCGGGTCCCCCTTGTGAGTCTTGGTTCCTCCCAAGGTTTCTTCCTCCAGCTCTGAGGGAGGTTCTCCTTGCCACTGTCACTGTTGGCTGCTCACTGGTAGTCTTTGATCCTTCATGAGTTCTTACGTTATTTCTTCTTTCTTCTTTGTCTCTGTCTTTTAGTAATTACAAATTATGTAAAGCTGCTTTGTGACGACAACAGTTGTAAAAAGCTATATAAATAAATCTGACTTGACTTGACTTGACTACTAAAGCACTTCAGAACGCTCAACATGTCCAAGCTTGAGTCGGATGGGCTACAACAGCAGAAGACCACTCCAGGTTCCTCCACTTCTGTCAGCCAAGAACAGAAATCTGAGGCTGCAGTGGCTCAGCACTGGCTCACCAACACTGGGCAGCTGAAGACTGGAGAAACGTAGGCTGTACTGATGAATCCGGATTTCAACAGCATGAAACCATGGAATCAACCTAACTTGTGTCAACAGTCCAGGCAGGTGGAGTAATGGTCACTTTGAGCCCAATAAAAACCAATCAACCATCGCTACTCAAGTATTTTTCCTGACTGTGTGCATCCCTTCACGACCAAAGTTTACTTCCTCTTCATCAACGGCTACTTCCAGCAGGATGGTGCATCACATCATGAAGCAATTGTGACCTTCCCAGTCACTGGATCTGAATCCAATAGAACATCTTTGGGATGTGGTAAAAGAGGAGATTCAGAGCAGGAGAGTGCTCCTGAAAAATCTGCAGGAATTTTGTGTTGCAATCATGTCAACATGGACCAGAATCTCAAAGGAACATGAGTCCACGTCTTCCTAATACATTGCTCAGTGAGTGTACATAGCATACATCATAGCATACTCAGATTCAAACCCCTGACTTTGGTCTATAAAGCCAAGACTGGACCAGCCAGCCCCTCCATATCTGATGGCAAAGGTCAAAAGCCAATCTGCACCAAGCGCCCTTCCAGCTTCAAATACGGCTCGGCTCGACCCGCCATCCCCTAAGATCGACGGAAGACGAGTGTCCAGACTTTTTTTTTGTCCTGCACCGAAGTGGTGGAACGTACTTCCTCTGGGAGTCCCTCACTGTCTTCAAACCCAGACTGAAGACCCTCCTCTTCTGAGGATACTTGGGCGAATAGTAAAGTACTATGGTCTCCATATTGACGTGTTTAGTAGTGCCTTGAATTTTTAGTCTATTCAGACTAGCTGAGGTTATTCTAAGTAAACAGTGAAGCACTTTTGTAAGCCGCTCTGGATATTTAGGGCATTTAGTCTGCTAAATGCCCTAAATATAAATGTACATTAGGTTTCCAATGCTGGTATGAGGTTTAACATGCACCACACCTTCACCAGACCACCAAAGTCGGCTCATAATAGTACAGCATTCATGAGCAGGAACTGTAAATAGCCAGTATTTACCGGACAGTGTTGTACATTTACTAAACTGAACCCAGAACACCTCTGGATGAGTACCTGTGTCCATTTCCCCTCACCAAACCAGTATTTATATATATATATATATATATATATATATATATATATATATATATATATATATATATATATACTGGTTTGGTGAGGGGAAATTGACACAGGTACTCATATATATATATAATATGGACAAAAGTATTTGGACAAACCTCTTATTCATTGAATTTAAATGTTTTATGCAGTCCTACTGCCATTCAGGTGCGTAAAATCAAGCCCCTAGCCATGCAGTCTGCCTTTCTTACACACATTAGTGAAAGACTGGGAGGTTCTGAAGAGCTCACTGAACTCCAGCGTGGTTCTGTATGTAATAAGAGACAACGCTGCACCAACAACAGCAAGTCAACTGGTGAAATTTAGACCTTCCCTCCTAGATCTTCCTCCATCAGCTGTGAGTGGTGTTATTATTGAACAGTGGAAGAGTTTAGGAGGAACAGCTCACAGAGAGCAGCTGTCAGACCACGTAAAGCTACAGAGCGGGGTCAGGGCCGAGTGCTGAGCTCAGAGCAGAGTGCAGAAAAGCCTCCAACTGACTCAGTAACTGCAGCAGAGCTCCAGACCTGTGGGTTTAAAATGGGATGTCATACAAGCTCCTGTAGGTGTAATGGGTCCATATACTTTTGTCCACAGACAACTATAGGGGGCGGAGGTCAAAACAGTGTTTCTGTTTAGAATGAACCAAATATTTAGTTCAAGCTTGGTTTGTAATCAGGAAACCTTTGTGCTGCGACACTCGGCACTTCTCGCCTGACGCACAGGAACAAAACACGTATCAGACAGTTCCTCTTTTGTTTCAGTTGATCAAATTCAATGAAAAAAAAATGAACTGGAAAATGTTTTGTTCAGCTCGACAAAATGCAGCAGCTGCAACTACATGACTGGAGAGCAGAGTGCTGACTCGAGGCGGCCGTGTGTTAACCATAGACCAGTGGTTAATGAAACACAGCGAGTGGTCCAATTTACCATTAAGCATTTGCTGGGTTAAGGCAATCATGTTGAGTAAGGCCAAATGACTAAACGTTGGGAGGGTTCGGAAGGAAGTCTAAGACTCCCGAATGAACCCTTAGAGCCCAAACAAAGGACAGCATATTCTGGAGAAACCCCAAATTAAAAGGTAAAACCAAAAGGTGAAACTAATCACTGTTTGCTAGTTAGCTTAGCTAAGCTAAGCTAACACTAAAAGCATTTAATAAGACACACAATATCTTCACATTCTTAAAATGCATATATTCATTTTTACATTTTTCCAAACCCTTTAGGTTTTACAGCGTCTTTCCGAGAGAAATGGAAAATGGTGCAAAGGGCTAATCACTGTTTGCTAGTTAGCTTATTTCAGCTAAGCTAACACTAAACACATTTAACAAGACCCAGTGCAGTATACGCACTAAATATCATCTTTTAAACACATAAAAACATTTTGTATATTTTCCAGTGGTCCCGCAACGTCTTCGAGAGAGAAATGGAAAGGACAGCATATTCTGGAGAAACCCCAAATTAAAAGGTAAAACTAAAAGGTAAAACTAAAAGGTGAAACTGAAAGTGAAAAATCACTGTTTGCTAGTTAGCTTAGCTAAGCTAACACTGCACCTTACTGTCCCACAGTGTCTTTAGGGGAGAAATGCGAATGGTAGCACAGCCTAATCACTGTTTGCTACTTCTCTTAGCTAAGCTAACGACATTTAACAAGGCCCAGTGTAGTACACTTACTAAACATCGCCCTTAAAAAACATGATTCTGTACATTTTACTAATGTGTTAGGCCCCGCGATGTCTTTAGGAGAGAATGGAGATTAGTAGCACAGACTAATCATGGCTTTGCTAGTTAGCTTATTTCAGCTAAGCTAACACTAAACACATTTAACAAGACCTAGTGCAGTATACGCACTAAATATCATCTTTTAAACACATAAAAACATCCTGTATATTTCCCAATGGTCCCGCAACGTCTTCGAGAGAGAAATGGAGAGCGGTAGCACAGACTAATCTTGGCTTTGCTAGTTAGCTTAGTTAAGCTAAGCTAACACTAAAAGCATTTTACAAGACACACAATATCTTCACATTCTTAAAATGCATATATTCATTTTTACAGTTTCCAAACCCTTTAGGTTCTACAGTGTCTTTCCGAGAGAAATGGAAAAAGGTACCACAGGCTAATCACTGTTTGCTAGGAAGTTTAGCTTAGCTAAGCTAACACTGAAAGCACTTAACAAGACCCAGCGTTGTACACACTAGAATGGAGAGCAGTATCACAGACTAATCACTGTTTGTTAGTTAGCTTATTTCAGCTAAGCTAACACTAAACACATTTAACAAGACCTAGTGCAGTATACGCACTAAATATCATCTTTTAAACACATAAAAACATTTTGTATATTTTCCAATGGTCCCGCAACGTCTTCGAGAGAGAAATGGAGAGCGGTAGCACAGACTAATCACTGTTTGCTAGTTAGCTTAGTTAAGCTAAGCTAACACTAAAAGCATTTAATTAAATTTAATTAAATTATTAATTATTAAATTTTTACATTTTCCAAACCCTTTAACCTTTAGACACACACATTATATGCATTTGAAGAAGTGTGTGTCTTGCTAAATGCTTTTAGTGTTAGCTTAGCTGAACTAAGCTAACTAGCAAACCGTGATTAGTCTGTGCTACCGCTCTCCATTTCTCTCCTAAAGACACTGCAGGACCTAAAGAGTTTGGAAAATGTACAAATTATTACATGCATTTTAAGAATGTTTAGATACTTCGTACATTTTTGTACATGGAGAGCGGTAGCACAGACTAATCACTGTTTACTAAAAGCATTTACCAATACCCGCCATGGTACAGACACTAAATATCATCCTAAAAACAAATTTAATCATTTTATACATTTTCCAGACGCTCTAGGACTCGCAATATCTTCACACCAGGCTCTAGCCTATGGCTGACAGCACTGCAGACATCATCCCCCCTTAATCCAGAGCTATGATAGAATAACAAGACTATGCACACAGCAGCGAGAATGCAGGCTTCGCGTAAACCCAACTGACACTGTGACACCTTCCCTAAAGCATGCATCTGCTTGAGACAGATACCACACACTGTACCCCGTCAAGCCCACGTAGCAGAGTTCAAATCAGACAGCTGAGATGTAACTCACACAGCACAGTCGAGGAAAACTTTAAAACCCAGACCGTCAAGCTTCCTAAACTAACGCACAGCGCCACTGCGGACGTGAGCCATGTTTACAGACATTTTCCCTTGATGTGTAGAAGTATAGAAGATATATGGTCTAAAGCATCATCGCTGCTATGTAAAAGCCTGGTATCTCCATTTTTGCTGGGTTTCACTTTTTGACATACTGTAAATCAGGCAGCTGTTCTTTACATTGTGTTACATTTTTGCAGAAATGCTCCACAAATGACTTGGAATTAAATATTTTTTACAGTAAAATACAAACAAATGTACGAAGTAAGATTTTTTAGAAATTGTAAGGGTTTTTTTTTGTTTGTTTGTTTTTGCAGAACAGCAACGATATGGTGTTTAAAGGCAAGACAAGGCAGATTTATTTGTATAGCGCCTTTCAGACACAGTAGCAATTTAAAGTGCTTTAAATAAACAGGAAAAAACAGATATTAAATAAAAGACAGTATTACAGTAAGTATTTAAAAGGCATAAAAAAATAGCAAATCAAATAAAAAATACAATAAAAATAATAATAGTTCCTGCTTTCCCACTGGATAGCAGCCATAACCAAGCAAAATGTAACTTTTTTGGGCCAACCCCACTGCTATAACATAAAGGTACACCTGCAGCTTCATGTTATTTTCGGTTCATTTTCAACAGTGAACTGTTTATCCATTCATTATCTCTGACGAACACTCAAATATCAAAAGTAGTTAAAATGCGCATCCATACTCTGAATAATGCACACTATATGGACAAAAGTATTGGGACACCTGCTCATTCATTGTTTATTCTGGCCACAAAGATTTGGACATATAGTATATCTGTATTTAAGGAGGCTCCTGCTAGTCTCTTCAGTCCCATTTCAGTACCTTTCAGACACAGTAGCAATTTAAAGTGCTTTAAATAAACAGGAACAAACACAGGTATAAAACAAAACACAGCATTCAAGTATTTAAAAGGCAGAAAAAATAGTAAATCAAATAAAAAATACAATAAAAATAATAATAGTTACTGCTTTCCCACTGGATAGCAGCCATAACCAAGCAAAATTCAACTTCTAAGCTGTTCCTCTAATCATTCCTTGGGATCAACCCTTAATTCTATCCTTCAGAGCAAAAATTTTGACTAAATTCAAGACATATCTACATACTGAAAGATGCAGACTTAGATAAATGTGGACATGACAACTGCCAAGCAATAATAAAAAATAACAAGAAAACAAGGCCTGGTTTAGACAGAATCAGACATGGATTTCAGTTGCCTACATTAAAAAGACAACAATGTAGAATTATCAGAAAATGATCTTCTGTAATAAAGTTACTGTTAGGAGCACGTTTTGAGGATAGTGTGGAAAGGCCTTCAGTCCCATATTGTAAGTATTGTAAGTACCAGTGCCTGACTTGGACGTTGCACATGAATCCCACAAGGTTTTCCTAGTAGTTCTAGTAGTGAGAATTTTGATACCCGAGTTCCAGAGTTAAGGTGACCTTCAACCTTTAACATGGCGAAGAAGACAGCATCAGTAATGGATATTAACTTACATACCTCTGTATTTTTAACAGTGCAGCTGCTGTTCATGGTTGTCTGGATAGACTAGCCTGTGAACGCAGCATTAGCCTCACCTTGCTTCCTGCCAGGTCTGGTCTGAACCCAGTGCGACTCTTTATTTACTTCAGCTTACTGTTTCTAGTCCCTAGGAGTGTCCATAAACTTTTGGACATATATTTTTGTATATTTAGGGATGTTCCTTGCAGAAGTTTCCCATCGCAGCACCATGCTGCTGTCCACTGCACTTCTGATTTCAAATATTAGCCCAACATACTGGCATCGGCCCTACTGGAAACTGCTGGAGTCATGCTAGAAGCAGACCGTTTATCAACGCAACATCCAGTTGATGGTCACTCCTCGAGCCAGCCTTGTAAGAAATTGTAAGAAGTTACCAAAAGACCACTTTGAGACCACTCTTAAAAATGTACATATTTACATGCATCCTGCTATTGAGCCTACAAGTTTTTTTCAAGGGTTCTTTTGTAATGGCAAATTTCTCGAGATGATTTTTTAAAGAACCTTTTAAAAATTGTTCTGTACAGCATCAATAAGGGTTCCTTTATTGTTCTGAGTCACAATATATATATACAACAGAACCCATTTTTGCTTAGAGTGTAGAGGAGACAGGTTGGATAGGGACCATAAATATACAGTGGAATGAACAGCCTGTTTAATTGCATCTACAGGATGAAGAGAGGTTGGAAAATCAAATATGGCTGAAGACTTATGACAGTTTTTGGTGAACAAAATAAAAAAAAACAGGACAAATGGAGGATCTGGGCCCATTAAAACCCTGCCCTTGGCAGACTGGGAGTGTTCCTCATCAAAAAAGGGGATTTCCAGGCTGAAGCCACTATTTGTGCCTGTATAACAATGCATCTGTATTCAGGAGCACCTCTACTGGCCACTTCTGGGAGTCATGCTGAAGTTTTCAATTTCTGCACCACACCACTGCCCACTGCACTTCACAGCAAAACATCGTCCCAGTGGGTGCACACCGATGAAAGTGCTGCGTAGTGGCATGTCTTGCTACTGGAATTCATGGTTTACAAGTTTCTGAGACAATAGTATGAATACCATTAAAAAATATTTTGAAGAAGTGAATTTTAAAGCTCCATTATTTACGTACGACTACGCCAAAACTCCAACACTGACATCAGGGATCCCGGTATCCTTTATATTTTATCATGGGTAAATTGTTATTAAAAAACGACATATATGTCATGAGTGTGTTGCCATGAACACGTTAAAGCAGTAATACTCAGCATTTTTACCTTAAAATAGCAGCTTCAGAATTATGCTGATGCTCCACTGACTGTATTCGCGAGAACAGCGTCTCTATCACTGCTACTACCGGGCCAGAAAGCTCTCCAGACCTCTTTCCAGAACAATTTTTTACTATATTTATGTAAAATCACCTCAGTCCACATGCTTCTTTACCTTCAGATGCTGCTTCTGCATCTCTCAGCTTGTCCAGAAATGCTTGTGTACAGCTGTCCATGAGAGGGTGCTCAAAACGCATGTGTTTACTGCAGTGGTTTAAAAGTGAATTACACTCTCCAACTGTAGGGGGAGCCTTTGAGCATAACATCTAAACTTTAGCATAATGCTGCTTTAATGGACATGCCTGAGGTGGTAGAAACAACACAGCTAAAGTTAGCTAGGTCCAAAAAAAGACTGGAGATATAGTTCCATGATAAGCTAACATGTTGGCACATCAGCTCCTGAGGACATAAGGCCTTCATAAGCATCCCATGCCGTACCTGTTAGCTCAAGTGTTAGACCGTTAGCTCATCTGAGGAGGCAGCCCCCATTCCTCATCCAATTCAAAACATGACGATTTTCCTCAGCTATGTTTTACTATGCTTTTGGATGTGGTGCTCCATTTTCGTGCTACTGAATTGATTAGCTTCTTAGCCTCTTAAACTCTATTAGATTTCTATTACATCCTAAGGATTATTATTTAGCACCTAAATGGAAAACGGTTCAGACTGGCTTATTTGAAAGCTATAAGAGGGGGAAATGCAAGTGTGTAACCACCAGCAGTTCGGTACAGAAGCATTTTAAAATGTTAAGGCATGCCAAATTTCCTCAAAAGTGGCTAACAGCCCTCAGAGGGACTCCAGGAGGTTAAGAGGGTAACCCCAGAGCTATAACCTAAAGGTACGCCTGCAGCTTCATGTTATTTTCGGTTCATTCTCAACAGTGAACTGATTATCCATTCATTATCTCTGACGAACACTCAAATATTAAAATTAGTTAAAATGCGCATCTGTACTCTGAATAATGCACACTTTATGGACAAAAGTATTGGGACACATGCTCATTCATTGTTTATTCTGGCCACAAACATTTGGGCATATAGTGTATCTGTATTTAGGGAGGCTCCTGCTAGTCTCTTCAGTCCCATTTCAGGTGTCCCATTGCCGCTGTCCACTGCACTTCTGATTTCACGGCTAAATATTGCCCCAACATACTGGCATCAGCCCTACTGGAAACTGCCGGAGTCATGCTGGAGGCAGGCCGTTCATCAAGTGCCATCTAACCGCGCGGTCAGCCACGAGATTCTGTGTCTATGTCCGATGGCGTGCGAGAAAAATGATGTCCGGGTTGATGACAGTGTACATGCTGAATGTCAAGTGGAATGTCCCCTGCTTTGAGAAACACCAGCAGTGTTGGACAGCTACATGATGGACGACAGCGTTTGTGTGTGACTGAAACAAGCAATTCTCCACTATCCGGGCTTTTTGCGGCAATGATGCTCTCCGTCCAGTCTTTTCAGTTTCATGGGCTCAAATGACAGGATAGAATCAGCAAGCAGACGCAAGACAAGACAAGACAAGGCCAATTACCCCAACACACACAACACAGATCTGACCCAACTTTGTTATCCAATTAGTGTGATATGCTTTGAGTGGCTGGTAAATAAGACTGTTGGATTTGTAGTGCGAGCACAACGCTCTAACTAGATGGGCTTTGTTAGAATTCAGTGTCTTGATGTTGCCATGTTCTGGCTGATGATAGTCACCATTAGTCTCTTCCCTCCTATCGGAGGTCATTGCTTATGTCAGACTTGGCTCTGGCTTAAACTATTATGAACATTATAAAGCTTTCAAAACTCTCCAGATAAAAAAAAAGACAATTAGATTGCTCATCCTTGCCCTGAAGTCATCCCTCCCTCTCTCTAAGCCATTTTCTATTCAGTCTTCTATTAAAGGTGGTGCAAGGAAACATATTGAGATTCTGGACATCACTATCCTTGCAGGTAGGTGAAAGGACAAAATGAGATTCCTCGTTCCTCTGTTCCTCACTCACCCCGCACTCTAGCTCCTTAACTAAATGGGATATTTGAGAAATTGGTTTTCTATACAAGCCTAAACTTCAGCAAATGCAGATTTTCATCTAATTTGTGAGAACCCGTCAATTGACCTGCTCAGGCCAGGGCAGGTCGATTTTGTAGCAACTGTTGTGAAATTGGATTGAGGTTTTACATAACCTTGGCAAAAACCCCTTTCAGCCTATTAAGACAAGTGTTTGTTTAGAGCTGTTACATAACGTTGAGCTTTCCACTTAAAGTGCTAGCATTAAACACCACCTCGATGCTGTGACTCAAACTCATTATATATCTGGAATGGAAACCTTCCTAACTTTCAAAGAACGTCAACAGAAAAATAATTTTATTTTGAGGCATTTTGGAGAATTTCTATTGGTCCAATTCTGATACAATGTAAAGAACGCCCAGTTAAAAATAACAACCGCAAAGAGACATAAAATATGTCCCATACATCATTGCTGTAGTAAAGAAAACAAATGTAACAAAAAAACAAATTAAAAAAACAATTCAAGAAAAGAGTAACTGATATAATCAAAATGAACAAATTAAGATTTAAAAGGTAAATAATAAAAACATAAAAATACATTTAATTAACCAAAATGACAAAAAAAAGAAACAAGTTAAAGTAAGATCTTATTTTAAAATGCTATTTTACTAAAATATTATGCACCTTGTTGAAGTCATGCAGACATCTCCAAAAGAGAAATATTACAGTAGAAGGAAAAAATCCTTTAAAAATATTAGGTTAATTAAATAAAAAGTACAAAATATATATATTTTATTTGGAGTCATTTGGGAGCATTTCTATTGGTATGTTTAAAACCTTCAGATAATGTAAATAATTACAACTGCCAAAAAAACAGAAGATGTCACATTCATGTAAAAATAAATCAACAAATGAAAAATATAACAATTAAGATAAGAGTAACTGATGTAATAAAATAAACAAATTATTATTTAATTTGTTAATACAAAATAAAATAAATATAAAAAATAATTCTAAATTAATGGAGAATTAATGAATCAAAAAAAAAAAAAAACTGAACCAGAATTAGGAGATAAATATGAAAAAAAAGTATTTATTTAAAAAAATGTAAAAACTTTAAATTTGCTAATTCAAACGCTCCTTTCCTAAATAGTAATAAACACCACTAGAAATTAGGAATTTTGTGAAATATTACATCATTAGTTAAAGGTGCACTCCAAAATGAAAAAGAATTTGTTGCACTGTTTGTTGAACTAAAATTGCTTAAATCAAGTAAAAACATCCTAAAATATGTAAACAAAATAACTGTATAAAATTGTACATCTCATATTGATCAGATTAATGAATGACAAGAAGTGATTGGTTGACTCATGCCTTTTCCTTCCAAACCTGAATTCCTGTCACTGAGCACTCTGTTAGCAGGACTATTATTGAGTGTGAACCTGGAGGTCACTTGGTCTACATTTAGCCGGGAAGTCAAAAGTGCAATGGACAGCAGCATTGGGCTGAAATTGAAAACTGTTACTCGGTGAATGATGTGAGGCCTTCATATGAGGGCATTACAACCATGCACACGTCGACTCCTCACACATTCCAACCCACTCCTTTCAGTCTTCCTAATCTTGCTGCTGCACATTTCCTTCAACCACGATAAGGCACTTCTTCTGGCCACTTCCACTGGCCATCATGCAACACCTGCATATATTCTGTCTATATGTAAGGTCCAGCCGAACGCAGCAGAACAGTTTCTCGAGAAACGGGTAAGTGGACAGCTGTCAAAATGACATCCGTGGCTGACATATGAACGATGAACGCGTTGCACACGTGACACGAGCGGCAATTCTTTGAAAGCAGAGAGAATTGACAGATCCTTTGAAATATTTCCTAGAATGCTCACACTGTCAAAAGTTGGGTGTGCTGGAAGTTGGTCGTACAACCTGACCCGAAGTTACTCCTATGATTCATCTTATGATGGATAAGGTCTGAAGATGGTTAGGTGGAGCTTATCCTGAAACTGAGCAAAAGGGCAGCTACTACCCAGAGATAGACACTGGAAAAGGATTCCAACAGATTCCTCAAAGGAAGCGTTGAAGACATGGATGTTTAACTAAATACATATGATTTTAGGGCTGAGACCAGTCATCAGAGCTCCAAGGCTAAGTGAAGGAAACGTAAATAATCAGAATATAAAATTTTAATGTCAGGATAATTATCTCTCCTCTTATGACGGTGTGGCGCCAGCCCTTCTCAGTTCCTCAGGGCTCAAAGACATGGCGCTACGTACCAAACACAGTTTACAATGTTATTAATGATGTATTAAAGGTTCCTCAGAATGTCAAACTATTTACTTTGGCACAGTTGAATAATGAGAGTTTGATAGAATGGCAAAACTCGATGGCGTCTTCAGGAGAATATGGTGGTGTTGATACTGGAGAGCAGCTCATCACCTCCAGACTTTCCAAGTTATGGAAATACGGGTTGCTACAGAAACCAGACTGTGTAAGTGTCCACAGAAGGGAAGCTCAGGCTTGATGCTGGATGAAGTAAAAAGCCAGAGGTAGCAAACGGGGATCCTTTATCCCTTCTCTCCATCATCCGCTATCTCCAAAACAAACTGGACTACCTTAGTTGAACCAAACTGGAGATAATCACACGACAGGAGGGAAAGCACCAGTACATCCAGTTTTTTTTAACCGGTAAGACTCTGGTAAGCCAAACACTGGAACATGAGCAGGAGCAAGGCTAAAAGCTAACAGGCTGCAAGCCTATGCTTTAACCTGTGGCTTGTTGTTAGCTGTTTCTGCGCTTAAACCAGCCAATAAACAAGAGATTTTTACAGAGCTTATTGTTAAGCGTAGAGAGGTAGTTGCTACAATGTTTCAAAGTGGTTGCTATAGTGTTTGCTAGGTGGGTGCTATGGTGTTGCGAGGTGGGTGCTATGGTGTTGCGAGGTGGTTACTTTGGTATTCCAGATGGTTGCTATGGTGTTTGCTAGGTGGGTGCTATGGTGTTGCGAGATGGGTGCTATGGTATTTCAGATGATTGTTTGCCGTGTTGCTAGATGGTTGCTCTGGTGTTACTACATCATTACTATTGCTATGGTATTCCAGGTGATTGCTATAGTATTGCAAGGTGGTTGGTGTGTAGTTACTAGGTGGGTGGTTAATAAGGTGGTGTTGTTCATTTCTAGACTCCTCCTTTTGTCTTAATGGGCACCGTGTCTTTCAGGTTGGGTGGTAGAACCCTTGGTATTCAAGAACATTGAGTATGAAAGAACAACAGTGTGACCTTTACTGTGAGATATGAAGGTGCTCAGACTAATATACTAAAACCGCCGTACAAACATCAAATAAAGCAGGGGATCAGTGTGGCGGCAGTGCGAGAGCTTGCAGAAGCAGAATTGCTCTTTGTAGAACAGCACAGTCGTACAAAGCTTGCAGTGCACTTGTTCTCATCGTGTGTAGAACTGCTGAGCTCGACTGGACTGGCTCATCTGACTCGCATTCAAAAATGATCAATCGCTGAGCATTTAGCGCGACACATCTGCAACACAAACAAATACAGTCCACAGGTTGACAGCTGTGAGGATATCCTCGGCTCCAGTCAAAGCTCAGGAATGGCTTTTCAAAAAGCACATAGCACTGATGCTGTCTGGTTCTCGCTCTGAATGGCTCATTGATGTGCTGGAAGCAGAACTACTCGCTACTACCACACATTTTTTTCCCACAGGACTGATAAAACTGGTGCACAAGGGGTTTTACAGTGGCTCAGCGGTCCATCGCGGTCAATGCCGCTTAGCCATCAGCAGCCGGAGTCTTTGGAGAGAGCACAATCGGCCGTACTCTCTCCGGGTGGGTAGATGGCGCTCTCTCCCCTCATCACTCTGTCAGGTGGGGACCCAGCACTTTCCTTCGAGCATTTGGCTGCCTGGCGATGTTCGAAAAGAGGCGGTGGCTGACTGGTCTAATCCATTTGATATAAGGCATGCAGAGCTTTATGTATAGGCGATGAATCAATGTACACTACATGTCCAAATATTTGTGGACACCCCTTCTAATTAATGCATTCAGCTACTTTGCTGACACAGCTTGTCTAGTCCCTGTAGAGAAGTCTTGTAAACAGAATTGGACTCTATGGAGTGGATAAGCATGAAGCTATTGGCACCATGAACAGCACTGAGCTGGGAAGCAGTGGAAGAACTGTGTTCTCTGGAATGAGCTGGGGAGCTGGGGATGAGGTAGAGTGGTGATCATCCAACATCCTCATCTTACTTTGCAACACTTTTGTTGCTGAATGCAATCAAATCCTCACAGCAGTGCTTCTCTAAAATCTAGTAGAAAGAAGACCATGACTCCCAACAAAAGCAGCATAAACTTATTTGAACACCCTTGATTTTGGAATAAAAAGCAATAAATGAGCAGGTGTCCCAATACTTTTGTCCAAAACCAGTGTACCGTCCTAATATGATGTAGCAGCATCTGTCACGGCACTCTCACATTGCACTGAACCCATTTACATTGAAATGCCTTAAATGTAAATGGGATGAGCTGGGGAGCTGGGGAGTTGGGGATGAGGTAGAGTGGTGATCATCCAACATCCTGATATCACTTTGCAACACTTTTGTCGCTGAATGCAATCAAATCCTCACAGCAATGCTTCTCTAAAACCTAGTAGAAAGAAGACCATGACTCCCAACAAAAGCAGGATAAACTTTTTTTTTAACTCATTTGATTTTGGAATAAAAAGCAATAAATGAGCAGGTGTCCCAATACTTTTGTCCAAATCCAGTGTGGGCACTCTTGCACTTGTCGCAAGCTTTGAGCCAACTGGCAAAGCTGTCGTATTTGCTGATACATCCTATAAAATACACAACTGACCCTGAAATAAGTCAAATGTGGAGTTGCAATACGAGTAGCACTGGAGCATGTAATTAGCTTGAGTTACTAGGCTGCTCCTTCGACCACCAAAACAATAGGATGTGATTAATTCGCTGGTTTGCTTTGACATATTATGAGATATTCCGCTCACCAGAGTATGACATTTAGTTTTAATAACTATTGCGGGTCAAGATGCGACATCAATTAATTAAATCTTTGTATTCTCTTAGCAAAAACACAATTAACAAACTGTCACTCCTTAAAGGACGTAGAAGGTGGCTTCCGATGGGATTGAAGGCGCTCTGTAGGCGACTTGTAGTGGCTGATTTAAGAACTACATCTCCACGCCTGAAGCCTTCCCTTCTGGAAGCTTCTCAGCAGCGAAGGCCAAGTCTGAACGCAGTTCTGTGTGCTGTCAGTGGAGCGCTATTTTGGGACACCACGTTACAAAAAGGAAAGAATGACAAATTGCAATGTCAGGGAGCTATTGGATAAGCAACGTGTCAGAAGCATCTGTCTGAATTGCTTTGATAAATGAATTTTCCCCGAACAAAAGGCGAAATAGAGGGTCACCGGATGAAAGAGAAATATTTCTTTTTCCTCTCGCTTGATATTACCTAATGCCTTCTGCAGAGGACTTCCAGAGCCAGAGTTCATACGGTCTGCAGGACAGAAAAGTAAGCACTTAAAACTGATCAAAAGGCCTATTCGGATTCAAACACACACACACACACACAAGCGAATACGGCAGAAAGAACACACACCTGGAACACTCTGCTGTTAAAAAAATTACGGCGCTTCAAATGGGTCTCGGAGCGATGCCACAGATGAAGCACTTGTGCTTCGAAAAAAAAAAATTGGTTGGTTTTTAAGAGTGTGGTCGCGGATGTTGAAGGAGAAGAAAAGTGCTGTACCTTGGTGCTGTGCTATGGTGTTTGCTAGGTGGGTGCTATGATGTTGCGAGGTGGGTGCTATGGTGTTACTATCTGGTTACTTTGGTATTCCAGATGGTCGCTATGGTGTTTGCTAGTTGGGTGCTATGGTGTTGCTAGATGGGTGCTATGGAGTTGCTATCTGGTTACTTTGGTATTTCAGATGTGGTGAGGTGGGTGCTATGGTGCTGCTATCTGGTTACTATGATATTCCAGATGGTTGCTAGGATGTTGCGAGGTGGATGCTAAGGTGTTGCTATCTGGTTACTTTGTTATTCCAGATGGTTGCTATGGTGTTGCGAGATGGTGCTATGGTGTTGCTATCTGGTTACTTTGGTATTCCAGATGTTGTGAGGTGGGTGCTATGGTGCTGCTATATGTTTACTATGGTATTCCAGGTGATTGTTTGCAGTGTTGCTAGGTGGTTGCTATGGTGTTAATACATCATTACTATTGCTATGGTATTCCAGTTGATTGCTATAGTATTGCTTGGTGGTTGGTGTGTAGTAACTAGGTGGGTGCTATGGTGTTAATGGGTGTGATGATGTAGTTATGATGTTGCGACTTGATTTCTGTGGTATTCCAGATGGTCGTCATGGTGTTGCTACATGGTTACCACAGGACAGGTCACATGGTGAACATCTGGCAGAAAATCATCATAATAATAACAAGAATATTATTGTATAATTGGATAACAATATAGTTAACCATGACTGAGTGAATTTTGGAAACACGTCACACCTCTAACACTACATTCTTCTAATGTAATTTTAAACGACTGTAACTGTAAATTACAGGGGCTATGTTCAAACAGTCCCCCCCCCCCTCATGGTGACAATCAGCTGGACTGGCTTTATTCAGCTTGCCTAGTGGACCGCTATGATTAAAGCAAAGGCTTCAGATTAGTGCTGGGCAATATGACGATATTTTATCGTATCGTGATAAATTTCGTATTGCGATAACAATAAGCTTCTCTAAGCATATGGAGGAGACTGTTAGTGCTTTATAAACACTGATCAGCTGCAGGTTTCATCACTAACCGTTTAATTAGACTGGCTTAATTAGATGAAGAGCAGCAGATGTTAATATAAAAAATAAGGAGAGAATCTGAACAGTAGTTTATAAGAATCTGTCGCTACTGATGTGTTTAGTCTGTGATTACATGTATTGTGATGAATATCGTGTATCGTGAAATAGTCTTTGATAAATGATATATGATATAGTATTTTACCACATCGCCCAGCCCTACTTCAGATGAACACAGACCATGTTTTTCACCAATCCAAATCTCATCTAATATTAACTATAATCTACTGAGTGTTTATTCCCCCGAGAACTCGCAGAAGCAGGCTGAGGAAGGCCATGTAAATACTCAGTAAATTACAAGAGCTGTTTGAGCTTTTTATAAAACTCTGCTCTCTTTGGATTCAGCTCTTTACAGGAAAGCCTGTTCAGTTTTTTACCAATCAATCCAAATCTCACAAAAATGTCGCAGCCCTGTACCACGGTAAAATGGTCAGTTCAACCTCACTTTAACTGGCTTCATTCAGGTCAGATAAATACTTTCAATGAAACGTCAAAACGTTTACTCAGCAAATCTCCGTAGCTAGTTTGTATCAGCTAGGATCCCAAAGATCCCTCCAAGCTTAGATACTACTAAATAGTAAGTCCATAGAGACCATAATACTCTACACTACACTCTCTAAGTACTCTCGGAAGAGGAGATTCCACCACTTCGGTGCAGGACAGAAAAAAGCCTGGATGCTCATCTTCCGTGGATCTTAAAGCATGGTGGGTCAAGCCGAGCCGTACTTGATCTGTACCAAGAGCCCTTCAAGCTTCAAGTACGGCTCGGCTTGACCTACCGTTCTTTAAGATCCACGGAAGAAGGGCTGGTCCATTCTTGGTTTTGTAGACTAGCATCAGGGTTTTGAATTTGATGCAAAGGAAGCTACAGGAAGCCAGCGAAGAGAACGCAGCAGAGGATGCATGCCTTGGAGCCAGGCATGTCAATACAATAAAGGCATTTTAATTGAAGGACTTCCTCTGTTTCCTTTTCTCTTGGATTTGATTCTCATGGATTTTGTTTTTCTTTGACACCAAAGAACATCCAATTTAAACAATACGGCAAGCAAAGATTTCTCAATGCAGAGCACGCCTACCACCCTTCTAGCTCAAAGGACCATATGGATGCTGCTTTGCCTGGTTTAAGAGTTCTTTGGATTGGTGGGAAACGTTCTAGAAATGGTTTTATATAAGATCATTGGTTCCCAACCCTGGTCCTGGAGAACCAGAACTTGACTGGGACATAGTGGTTTCCTGCTCTAACACACCCTCTTTAACTCAGGAAGGGCTGGTTAATCAGCTGATTAGCTGGATCAGGTGTGTTAGGAGCAGAGTAAACACTAAATGTACAGGGTAGGAGGTCCTCTAGACTCAGACTTGGGAACCACTGCTGTGTACTGTAGAAACAGATAGGGTTCAGCTAATGCGACTGTGAGTTAAAGTACTGCTACAGTACTGATACATAACATGCATAACATTATATTATATTTGTAAATAATAGCCTGGGTTGTTGGTAGGGTTTTTTACAGCTCATTATCACTTTTTAGTACTTTTATTATATTCTTATTCGATGTATTATTTAGTGTATTGCTCTCTCTTAGTGTAAGGCACTCAAAAATGTATTTAATTGAATAAATAAATAAATAAATAAATAATTAATGGATCAAATCTTGTCCCTTTTACATCTAAATAATAACATTTTATTTTAAAAACATGTTATAGTTCTTGTGTGTCCCTCATGTTTTTATTAATGAAATTTTATAAATGATGTTTAAAGGCATTCCTTCAGCTGTATGGATTTGATTGTACTGTATTACCCCCATCTCCCAGTCTGCTCCAAACAAAACTTTTGTCACATGATTGTAATAATTCTAGCAAAATTAGTCATTATATAGGATGGATAGCGGCTTATTTAATCAGAACCAGAAGTAATTTTACTTGGTGTGAGCAACACAAGTATGACATGTGACAACAAACAAACAGACTGTTAACAATGCATTAACAATGTGTTTGTTTGTTTGTTACATGTCATACTTGTGCTGCTCAGACCAATTAAAATTACTTGTATTTGTAATAAACTTGGCGAAATAAAGAGATTCTGGTTCTGGTTAAAGAAGCCACTATCCATCCTATATAGACTCATTTTGCCAGAATTAATACAATCATGTGACAAAAGTTTTGTTTGGACATTTGGAGCAGACTGGGAGATGGGGGTAATACAACTAAATCCATACAGCTGAAGGAATGCCTTTAAACATCATTTATAAAATGTGATTAATAAAAACTTGAGGGACACACAAATACCATAACGTTATTTTTAAATATGTTAATTAAATACATTTTTGAGATATTAGATGCAAATCTTATGTTGGTCAATACGAAAAATGTGTAGAATCAGAATCAGGTGCAGAACAGTGCCGGTCTTAATTAACCTCAGATGTTTAGTCTAGTTTGCTCTCGATGGTTGAAGTGAGAGGTGAAGATCACAATCATGGCCAGACCCAAAGATCTCTTTGAGGCCTTTAGAAAGAAGGTTGTAGAAGCAGAGAGTCTAGGAAGGGGGTTTAAAAGATCTCAGAACAGTTAAAAATCAGCTGCTTCACTGTCCGCTGGTGGAGGACATTTAAAACAATTGCCAATATGGTCAGATCAGACCGTCCAAGCAAGTTCAGCTCAAGAGACTCTTCTGGATCTGGACAGGATTCATCTGTCCAAAGTACATTGTTCCAATAGTCCTGGTCTTTGTCTGTGTGTTCTCTGGCAATGTTGCGTCTTTCAATACTAGGGATGGGATAGTAGGGATGCACCGATCCGATACTAGGATCGGAAATCGGTCACGACACTAACAAAATTAGCTCGATCGCGTATCAGATAATTAGTCTGATCCAAAGGACCGATCCATTCACCGAACCCGATTCTCGCCGGGTTTCTAGGCTTCATAACCCAGGATAAGAGTAGCATACAGACATCATACACAGATCATAGCAAAAAGCAGGACCCCCTTCCCCCCATCTAACCAGCATGGTGCCCTCGACCTGTCATCATCTCTCAGCGAGTAATCCAGCTTGTCTTCCATATAAGGAGAACCAAGAAGGGAGGAGCTGTCAGCTCCCCTTTAGTCCTGAGCCCAGACAACACTGTGCCGAGGTCCAGCACAGTTATTAATTTTAGTGATAAATAAATAGAAATTGGGGTGATTTATATCTGTGTTATCGTTTACTTTTCGAACTTTGTAAAACGATGTTTAAGGCAGTCCTGATGTCTTAAGTCTCTCCCATGAGGTGAGGTATACGGTTTATTAATACAACATTGGTATTGGATTGGCATCGGATATCGATACCAATTCATGTATCAGCATCTGTATCGGAACAGGAAACGAAGGATCGGTGCATCCCTAATGGATAGCTGGTGTGGTGGAGTTGGGGACCGGATGTTTTCCTCCGAGCATGTTGGGGGCCTGGAGATGCCGCATCAATGACAGTTAGTGGTTGGTGTGGTGCAACAGATAACACCACTACCTGCCAGTGAGCTACCACACCATGTGGGAGACTGGGGTTCGATTCCCAGTCTGGGTGACTATGCTAATACTAATAAGAGTCTTTGGGCAAGACTCCTAACACTACATTGGCAAAACTCTGTGATATGAGTAACCTTGTAAGTCACTCTAGATAAGAGCGTCAGCTAAATGCCATAAATGTAAATGACAGTTAGGAAATGGCTTCACATGTATCGGAGGAGTGGTGTAACGGGTGGCTTAATTGGCAGGACCACATTGGGAGAAAAAGGGAAAAATTCAACAAAGGCTTTCATGGGTTGTCCTAATTTCTTCACATCACTGAATATGTAGATATTCAAAGATCTGCTTCTTTAAGAACTGCTTCCCAAACACATGCGAAATGACTCCTGAATTGCTCTATTACTGCACCAGTGGGCAATCATCATTAGCAGAGCAGTTCAGTCCAGGACTAGGCGTATTATCTGTCCAGAAAACTCTAAATCTCCTCGGCTTCTCTGCATTAGTTCCGTTTTGTAGACTGCAAGAGATGAATCCGCAATGCATAATGTTTATGAAAGAACGCAAGGCTGAAGTTTCGCAAAGTGGACCAATTAGAGAAAATGAGGCTGCTCCATCTTTGAGGCAACAGGCACCCCATGGTCCTTGAGAGATAACTTCAAGGCAACTTGGCTTCGAGGAGGTGCCGTAAGACAAAAAACAAATATGTAATAGGGCTTCCACTCATGGAGACAATAACTTCTCAAGCTGATGATACATTGGGAGGAAAATAATGTGCTGTAGAGAAGTTCTCTCAACTAATTGGAGCTCCCGAGTTTTATGGCAGCATGGAGAAATCCGGCTCTTCGGGTTTTTGCTAGCTGAGTACAGGCCTCTCATGTTGTTCATCCAGATGCTTTCTGAAGCAACGTCCGAACTTCACAGGGATGAGCTTTCTTTAATCATGCCTTATTGTGCAACGCTCTCTTAAAATAAAAGGGCAATCAAACCGTGAGTAATGTCCACATTAGACCTCAGCAAGATTAGAAGCATCAGTGCTGACATTGCCACTTCTGCGTGCTGGAAGATTAATGCATTAATAACCCAATAATGAACTGCCATGCCTGCTTTAAATGTGCAGAAACTATCGATTTATGTAAAGCTAATAAAGCCCATTTAGAATTCTGAAGCTCATCTGGTAAATGGACTGGGCTCTGTGATTTTTTGTTTTTGGGGGGTGGGGGGGTGGGCTGGGGTAAAAGGCCTATATGTACATTTTTGAAGGGAAATTTAATATTTTTTTTTTACCAGAAGAAGAAATTTATTCTCTCACGACCACTGTCCTACCGTCTTTATGCTCTAGAATACGTTTATCATGCCTTCAATAGATATCATGGCTAGAGATATGAATAAAAAATTATAACAATTTGTAATATTAATAAAAATATACTAAAATTAATATTTTTGCTGTTTACATTGACACGGCAGATTAAGCCTGGGCAAATACTTGTAGTTGATGTACTATGTTGTATTACACTGAATCGCTTACCTTTATAGTTGCCTCCATATAGTGTATTTTAACTGTTTATCTTTTGGGGGGGGGGGCTTAATGTACATTTTTGGAGGGAATTTTATTTTTTACCAAAAGAATTAATTAATTCTCTCACAACCAAAAAAAAGATTACAATCTGTAATATTAATATAGTAATAATAATAATAATAATAATAATAATATTAATAAGCAAGATTAGTGGAACGGAGCACCATTCAAGAGTTCAGGCCCTCCAAAACATCTCTCAAATACATTTTTACCAAGGTCTCAGATGGTAGCATGTTAGAGCTGATTCACAATCATCATTAGGAAAGGCCAGGTGTTGCTAAATTCAGAAAACTTTTAAAATAAAAGGAAAAAACAATGCTTACAAAGCAGATGAAAACTATAAGGAGATGAAGAGTTTTCAGGTAGCCGTGTCCCGAGTTCAGAATGTAATTAGGTAATGGCAGTTAAAAGGAATGGTGAAGGTTACAATGATAGATGGTAGACTCTGAAGTGGTGGAGCACTATTCTACTGTGCAGCGAATCCTGCACAAATGAGAGATCCTCTCCAACTGTTTTGCTGTTAAGTCGATGTTAAGTTGCTGTTAAGTTGATTAATCGATGATTAAAAACACAAAAATAGAACATTGAATAATAGAGCAAATAAGCGCATACAATAATTAAATAATATATTAAATTATTAAATTAAATCAAATGTATTCATAAATTAAACATAAAATTCATTCAATAATAAAGAAAAATAAGTGCATTGCTGATGCAAACACTGCACTGTTTGGGAGTGAGGAGTGAGACAGGATGAATTGCCTTTAGTTTGTATATAGTGTCTTCACTCATTCTTAAAACCTGAAGATTATTTATTAATTACCACCATTGTGTACAAGTCACATGTTTTTATAAAGCACATGTAAACACTGCTTTAGCGAATTAAATTGATAATAAAAGTAACACATACACACACACACATACACACACACATACTCTGTCACTATCACTGTCCAGTTAACAAGCAAAAAACAGCATGGCTGTGCTGTTCCGGTTCGCATAGTGTGAGCGCGCCGTGACGTTTCCTCACTTCCAAACAGAACACACTCGGGATACTGTAGTGACTGTGCTCCACACTTTTGAGGACTTACGCCGAACCTTATTTTCTGCGTCGGTCATGTTTCATTTTTTAGACTTCTTGATGTTAAACTTATTTTGAAGGTTACGCCTCTGCTCTGGCTCGCTCTGTTCAACACCCTCTTATTTATTTATTTGTTCCAGCGTAGATGAAGCGCTGCAGGTGACGTAACTGGATATGAAAAAGCGAGTAACACATAAATTGCGCAACACGATTCGATAATGAAATTTGTTGCCAACACTTAATCAATAATCGTTATTATTGATTTTATCATTTCGTTCTTGCAGCCCTGCTACTTCAGGAGGTACATGCCGAAGAGCTGGTGATGACCATTACAGTCCCCCAACCTAAACATCATCAGAAATGTGAAAAGACCTCAAAAGAGTTTATTATGAAAACTGGATGAGAATCCCACCCCCAAGCAAGAACTGAACAACTCTTAGCTGCTAGAAAAGGTGTGTACAAGCTGTGATACTTGCGGGTGGGGTACTAAGTACTGACAATGCAGGGTGTCCCAACTTTTCCATTTTCAATACTTTGGAAACTGTATATTATACTGAAGTGATAATGAAACAGTAAAGAATGAGATGAGTTCATCTTCGACTTGCTTAACTGTTGACAGAAACAGACGTCCCGAGGGAAATCAGTCAAAAATAAACTACTCAAAGCTAAAAACACTGAAAATAATGAAGTTAGTTGTGCTTGTGCTTATTGAGTCTTATTGACATAGCTAACAAATACAGGTGTACAATGATAGACTCACATCAGAATCAGCAGATTACTGTTTTAAAAATTTTATATAAATCAGCCATAACATTAAAACCACCTGCCTGATATTGTATGGGTCCCACTATTCTTATGGTAACATACTCTCATTTAGCAGTAGATTAACAATATGAAATTAACCTATCTGAGCTGAATTTCTGTCCCCACTTTTCTCCTGATACATTTTTAATGAGCGTGCTGTTGACACTGACACGGCTGATTAAGCCTGTGCAAATACTCGTAGTTGATGGACTATATTGTATTACACTGAATCACTTGCCTCTATATTTGCCTCCATATAGTGTATTTTAAGTGTTTATCTCATTTGAGTTTATAGAGTTAGCGTTCCAGTATGTTTTTGTTTTTAGATTGACATCGTAGCTTTCAGGCCTCTCAGAATCAACCCTCAGAATCAAGGGTCATCAAGCCTGGAAATGGCAATTCCAAAATACCTCAGGTTTAATGAGTTTAATGTTCATTGATGAAAAGCATCTCAACGCAATGACTTTAAGTAAGAGAAAAAAGCTGTTTTGGAGTAAACTGTGAACTTGATGTCTTTGTGAACAATGTCTATATTAAGTCATAGCCAAGGAAAAATCCTGCCCTTGAACTGTATTTATCTTAGTATAGTTGAATAATGAGAGTTCAGTACATGCAATTGACATTCCATGAACCTCAAACCCTGCAGTCCTCCATTTAAAAGAAAATCTGGCAACATAGCTGTAACACAGGCCAAAACCAAATCCCCAAAACTGTTACGCAACAGAGAAAGCCTTTCAACAACTAAAGCTGTGATGTGCAAACACATCGGCCATGTTGGTAGAATATTGTCTGTGTCCAATAAAAACCATGTATCTCTAAAATAGTTTTGAATGGAAGTTACTGTCAAATAAGAGTTTATTCCAAGTCATTTAGAGCATTTCTATTGGCCCATTCATCCAGAATTAAAAAAGTTCAAACACAGAGAGCCAGGAATCTAAAACTGTTGAATTAAGTGGGATCAGTGCTAGCCTAAAAGCTAGCCCTGGTTTGGGGAAGATGCCCATCAGGAAAGTGCTGCAGGTTTTTTGTACAAGCTAACCCTAGCCATCTGGGTTAAACATCTATCTGATGAAATTACAAAAAGATAAATAACTAAAAACCAAGCTTTGCTAATGCTAGCATAAAAACTAGCCATTCAGATGGAGCTCATAAATTAATTCACAATCCCACTATAAGTAAATCAGTGTGTTTCATTCTGAGGTCAAATAACAGGGTGGTAAATATGCTTGTAAACCCAAATTTGACCAACTTTTTTTTCCAACCAAAGGAACCCACTTACTATTTATACATCAAACAACGACTGAAAAACTCAGCAAATGCATTCTGACACCTGTAAGGCGCCGGTCTTCTATTTTGCAGATCATTTCCGGCACGTTCTGGTGAATAGCTTGTACTGCTAAGCTATTACTTTAAGTTCCGCTGATCTGACAGTCTTAGTTCCTTTATTTTAGAGTCGCTTGGAACTCAAAAGCACTTAAAAAGGAGGTGGAATTCTATTTCCGTCACCGTTAGACAACTGCGGGAATCAACGCTCAAGTTCTTGTCATGCACTTACAGGCACAACAAACAATCCGGCCTTGAGATGCACGCCTCCAGCTTCTAAAGGAACTGTGGCATGCAATACAAAGAACAAAACGCTGCTATTTTTGAGGAGGGGGGGATGAACAGATTTACAGGAATCATTATTTATTTTCTGACAATAATCCTGATTTCCAAGGCATTTAAATGCAGGGATTAGAGAGAGACCACAAAAGACTCGAACGCGATGCATCGGGCACAATGCAAGCTCCGTCAGTTCACTCCAGACGCTACCAGCATGCGAACGGAAAGCTGTGAAATCCCGGACTGATGTAATACCAGCACCTTCAATCACCCCGGCGCTTCCTTTTGAACGCGGTGCCTTCCCCATTAGTGACAGGGGCATGTTAATGCTCGCTCCGATGCAGAATACGGAGGAGCGCCTCTTCTGACTCTGCTCATTGTTGGAGTAAAGTCTTGTTGCAATACAAGGCTTAACAGTAATTACATTGGCCTCTAATTAGGGGGAACTTAGGACTGCATGGAAGTGTGTGGGTTTTAAGCCTTCAGAGGATTTCGGTCTCGGGGAAGAGGCTTATTTGCTGCCGCTTCAAGAGACACGAGTTCTTGGAGTGCCGGAGCACGGCAAGAGTTAATGTCAAGAATCTAATTGGGACGAAACAATGAGGAAAATACCGGCTCCAAGACAAATAAAACAGCAATAAGCCAAATAAAAGATTTTATTGTAGCTTCGGTGTCCTGGTGAGCATGGCTAATTTCGTGCTTAGTTCCAGAAGCAGCAGGAACATGGTCCATAAAAGTGCTCAAAGGGAAATCTAATATGACCCTAGTGTTTGACAACTTCATACTTAAGGTTTTACATAATTAGTAATAACCTAGTGTTATTAGTCCAGAATGATAAACAGAGCTGTCCATGGTTCTAACATGGCTGAGAAATCTGTAAAACATCAAGCAATCATCAGTAAAACATCAATCAATATCCAGGTACGTAGCATCTGTTACTTCCAACACCAGTCGTTCGACTAAGCTCTCTCAGATATTAGCACTTGTGTTGGTAGTTCAGCAGTAAGGCACTGGGCTGTCTGATGGACCTGTAGCCAGGCTAGTTACTCTATTAGGGTAAATACGGTAATTTCACAAACCACCCCCGTCCCCTCCCTCCTCCCATCTGAGCAATATTACACTATTCATCAAAAAGGATTGCTAAATCCATGTTCCCATAAAATGACCCAACCTAACTGCATTCCACATGTTCCTCTAGGGCTCTAGACCGGCCCTACAGTCTAACTGCTGCTCAGCCAGTGTGAAGAAAGCACAAGTTCAAATCCCAGCAATGCTTCAGTGCTCCACTGTCTAAAGCCTCCTAGTCTCGGGATGCCATGTGATAGGAGTTCTAAGCTGCAGATGGGAATAAACAGTAAACAGATTGAGGGGCGGAGCCACAGACTAAACATCTTACACACTATTAAGGGTTTTCAGCTGCAGCTCATCATCAGTTACTTTACATTTTTTTGTGTGTGTGCGAACTGTCAAATCAGGTGGTCTACATGTATACAGTCCTGAGGGTGACCAGATAATGGTGTCCACTTCACCTGTCCGTGGTTTTAATGTTATGTCTGACCTGTGTAGAACTAGATTTTTTATTACAAAAAAAATATCAATACAACAAACTTCTGAACGGTTGTGTTTGCAGAGGTTCAGAAAGCATCTCCACCTGAATGCTGGTTGCTAGAAGGAGGGGTTCTCAGCGTGAAAATAAGGACGCAGGTGGAATTGAAGTATCAGACTGTTAGCCGCACTCTCAGCTCCTGCAACCAACAGTCTGAAACCACCAGCGCTCCAACCCTGCAATCATCTCCGCAGGGGGCTACGTCTCGCACTGGCTGTGAGACCTTGCAGTCGTTGCGGTGGGCTGGTTTTACCGCTTCAAGTGCAGCCGGTGTTGAAGATGCCAATACCTGCATTAGCATGTGTTCACCTCACAGCTCTTATCCGGTCCAGGTTGAGGCTGACAGACAGCACAGCTGAAAATGCACAGCGGTCGGGGAAAAATATCAGCTCAGCAAAGTACTGTAACCAGGGGCCATTTCACCAAAATATTCATAGATTCTGGGTTTCTTCATGAGGCTGAATGTGGAGTCATGCTGCGCCATTTCTGTAGAGGTGTGCAGTGATACTGGAATCGTACTGTCATCAGCAGATATCTGCTTTGTAAAACAATATCGGCATCAGACAGATATTTGGAGCCAATATCTGGTTATGCATTTACTGAACTCCAAAAGAGCAGCATGTTCTTTAGGTGATGCTGGGACCTGATCTCCAAAATGGCAACTTTCTATGGAAGTCAATGTTTAAGACTTTATTCCGGGTCATTTGGGAGATCTCTATTGGTCCATTCATCACTAAATTCTGACACAATGCAAGGAACAGCTGCCAGATTCAGATTCAAGTCAAAAAATGAGAAACACCAAAAATGGATGTACACTATGACCTGAGGACCGCTGGTCCGAATCCTGGGTCATGCTGCCTGCCATCGGCAGTCGGAGCCTGAGAGAGCACAACTGGCCTTGCTCTCTCTGGGGGAGTTGAAGGCTCTCTCTCTCCCCACATCACGGCACAGGTGTCTGCTAGCTGATGCATCAGAGCTGGGTACCCGGCGCCTTCCTCAGAGTGCGTTGCTTACCCAGTTACGTTGCATTGGCGCCAGTTTAAAAAGAGGCCGTGGCTGATTGTGCTTGTGTTGGAAGAGGCATGTGTCACACTAATACTAATTTTACACATATAAATGATCAGATATTGGTATTTGCTCACGTTATCAGCACATCTCCTACTTTTTAGTTGTGTAATATCAGTGCTTATTTTTGTGGAACCATCCATGCATCTTTTTATCTGCTTCTTCCTGGTCAGGGTTGCAGTGGGTGTGGAGCCTACGTGAAATCACTGGGCACAAGGCAGGAATACCCCCTGGTCAGGGCTCCAGTCTATCACAGGGGATCATACACACACACCACAGTTCACTCACAAACTCACACCTAGGGACAATTTTAGCATGGCGTCCCATTACTTTTGTCCATGTAGTGGAAATGTGTACATAATGCTTGTCTTCACAACTTTTCTTCTTCTTGTCAGGCCGTTGTCTGTAGCAGTGGAAACATGTTCTTTGGAGTTGATCTGGGTTTAGCCGATGCCAGGAGGATGCTGCCTACCAGACTGCAGAGTGCCAGCAGTAAAGTTTGGTGGAGGAGGCATGATGGTCTGGGGCTGCTTTTGGCTCAAGGTCTTGGCTCGGACCGCTTAGTTCTAGTGAAGGGTGATGCTGATTATATGCTCGCAGATGCTCTTTTGACTGAAAGCAGCACTTGTGGTAAGCCTTCCTAGAAAAATGCAGGCTGTTATAGCCAGAAGGGGGAGGGGGGGGCAACTCCATATAAGTGCACATGCTTTGAAAAGGGATATTTAGGTGTAACTGTCAGTTGTCTGTATACTTTTGGACAAACTGTGTATATTAACAACACAATACTCCATTTTGGTTTTTACTGTGACACAGGCAAACAGAGCAGTGAGCATTTCAGTAAGTTTTATAAAGGCTCAGATATTATGGTCTGTCCCACTGTAAAATAGCTACACAGCGCAGAATCTCAACTCCTTTATTTACCTTCTGATGCTGCCTTGAGAAAACCAGATAACGCTTTAAACACCGTGGTTTAAACAAAAACCCGGAACTAGAGAAGGATTAAAATAGCCAATACCCGATCCATTCATATCTTAGTTACAGTTCCTTGTTGGCTGTGCATCAACCACACAAAGAAGTGATTTCATCTTTAACACATATTATTTAACACTATTCAGGCTGCCAAAGTTATCGTGATGATAATGCATTAACGTAAACTCAATTTCCTACAATTTTAAAAAATAGTGGCACTAATGTAGTAGTTAATCCACAGTTCATGTTAAGACTCGACCATGGGCGGCATCTCTTATTAGGAACAGAGGACTAAGTGAGGGATAGAGAAAGGTCTCAAGGTCTCAAAGTTTTATTTCAGACGTTATTCAGACGGCTCACTTAACAAAACTAAGGCTGTGTGCAGTTATTGTCAGGCTGAGTTTAGCTGAAATACCACATGGGTCAACAGAATTCGGAGAGGAAACGGAGAGGGTGAAACTAGCTCAGGGTTTGGAACTCACGGCCACTATTGCTCTTACGGGTCATTACTGGACATCGCTGGGTAACGACAGCTATCTCGGAGTTAC
The DNA here is from genome assembly GCF_030463535.1 of Salminus brasiliensis. NCBI lineage: Eukaryota > Metazoa > Chordata > Actinopteri > Characiformes > Bryconidae > Salminus > Salminus brasiliensis. The sequence goes on from NC_132878.1 coordinate 92,564,651, forward strand.
AGGTCATTATATAGAGGAACAGTGGCGACTTCATTCACATGCTTTAACGGTCATGAAGACAGAGGAGAGGCATCGTGCTGCGTCCGGTGCTGAACATTTTATGGATGTGGCGAAGCAGGAATTTGATAGCAGCGACGAGACACCGGCCTAGTGTGTGAGTGAATAAAACTCCCTTACAGTTTTCTCTTGTCTCAGCAGTTTTAACATTCACAAGTACATTTAGCATAAAATAAAAAAAAAAAAAAAAAACATTTAAATAAAAAAAATGTGATTAATCGTGATTACATGATATTTTGAGATTAATCGTTTGACAGCCCTAATAAATATTAAACAAGCTACTGAAATCATAGAGCAAACTGAGTATTACATGAAAACAGTAAATGAACTAGTCAGAGCCACTTAATGCCCAGTGGTTACTTAGAAATGACCTTTGACCCTGTACCTAAAATCACCCCAACTCTGTTTTAGCTCAGTGGTCAGTGTAATGTGTTCACATCAGTACATCTGACATTTTAATCGAAATTCTCTGTGTGTGCCTAGGGAGCAGATGGGGTAGTGGTGGTTTCTCCTACCAAATGAGCAGGATACTGTTTATCTGCATGCCGCTCATTATAACACTCTTGGGAATGAGTGGGAATGGTGGGGATGACCCATTTGAACACGCTCTTCCGAACTTCCGAGCGTGTCTAAAGATCCTCTGGAAACTTTCCCCTGACAGGAATTCATCCCCAGGTGGTCAGCACGAGCGCAGGGCACCACTGAGTCATGTCGTTATGGCGCAGGAAACCGGTCGGTTGGATGAGGCAGGCTCTGAGCACATGTCGGACCTCACGCTCACCGATCCTCAGCCAAGAAAGACCGCTGCAGTCAGTGAATTGCCGCACAAAGAAATAAACAGGAGCTTAGATGGAAAGAAGCACGTACCTCGTTCGGAAATTGGCAGGGTGCGGATGCCCGTCGTATAAAGATAAAAAGTCGTACTCCTCCTCCACAGCGAAGGATTGAAAAACTATATGAATTCTATTCCTCTCCTCGGCTACAATAACCCAAGTACAGTTCGCTCCGTTCGGGTACCCGTGCGGGTATCCCGGGCTTTCTATGGTCCCGTTCCTTCCTTTTAACGTCCCGCCGCATGTATAAATGAAACCTGAAACACAAGAGGAGAAAGAGAGAGAGAGAGAGAGAGAGAGAGAGAGAGCATTGGATCATTACCGACACCACAACACCACAATTCCACTCATTTTCCCAGCTATCCAATATCGGGCCTACACTTTCCCCACACGTTCAGCCGGAATTATAAAAAATCATAAGACCGGCGGCGTCTGCCTTCACTCTGCCGTTAGTCATTTCTCTTCAGCTTTTTCAGGTCAAAAAAAAAAAGAGAAAACCTCAGCCCTGCGCGGCCTCGCCGTGTTTTGGTGTGAAATGAAAAAAGTGGCTGCTGAAAAGTCTATTCCAACAACAATGAATGAATCACAATGGGCAGATGACAATACTTGGCAACGCTAAGGGTTTCATTTCATGGTTTGTGATTTGAATGGAAATGAAAACTTTTCTCCCCTCTCCTTCACAGTTCGGGAGCAGGACGTGCACCTGGCAACCCACGAGAGGTGAAGTAAGGGGGGGGGGGGGGTGAGCGAGTTGAGTAAATAGGCTGGCAATGGCAACCGGCATTAAATTGAGGTTTCCTATTTAACCCTATTCCATTCCCTTAAGGAGTAATTAGCTTTTACAACTGCAGACAGAGGCTTCTTTCTCCTCTCTCCTCTTTACCCACACACCCACTCCCTCCCTCCTTCCCTCCCTCCCTCAGTCTCTCGTTCTCCCCTTCTCTCTCTTTCTCTAGCTCCCTCCCTCCTTCCCTCCCTACCTCAGTCTCTCGTTCTCCCCTTCTCTCTCTTTCTCATAGCTCCCTCCCTCCTTCCCTCCCTCCCTCAGTCTCTCGTTCTCCCCTTCTCTCTCTTTCTCATAGCTCCCTCCCTCCTTCCCTCCCTCCCTCAGTCTCTCGTTCTCCCCTTCTCTCTCTTTCTCTAGCTCCCTCCCTCCTTCCCTCCCTCCCTCAGTCTCTCGTTCTCCCCTTCTCTCTTTCTCTAGCTCCCTCCCTCCTTCCCTCCCTCCCTCAGTCTCTCGTTCTCCCCTTCCCTTTCTCTCTCTAGCTCCCTCCCTCTCTCTCTCTCTCTTTTTCTAGCTCCCTCCCTCCCTCTCTGTAGCTCCCTCCCTCCCTCTCTCTCTCTAGCTCCCTCCCTCCTTCCCTCAGTCTCTCGTTCTCCCCCTCCCTCTCTCTCTAGCTCCCTCCCTCTCTCCCTCTCTCTCTAGCTCCCTCCCTCCTTCCCTCCCTCAGTCTCTCGTTCTCCCCCTCTCTCTCTCTCTCTCTAGCTCCCTCCCTCTCTCTCTCTTTCTCTAGCTCCCCCTCTCTCTCTCTCTCTAGCTCCCTATCTTTCTCTTTTTCTAGCTCGCTCCCTCTCTCTCTAGCTCCCTACCTTTCTCTTTCTCTAGCTCCCCCTCTCTCTCTCTAGCTCCCTATCTTTCTCTAGCTCCCTCCCTCTCTCTTTCTTTCTCTCTCTCTCTAGCTCCCTCTCTCTCCCTTTCTCTCTCCAGCTCCCTCCCTCGCTCCCCCTCTCTCTTCTTCACTGTCTTTCTCTCTCTCGCTTTTCCCTGTTTTTTTCTCAGTCTCTGTCTCTCTCTCTCTTACTCTCGCGTTCACTCACTTGCTCTTTTTTTATCAGTCTCTTTCCTTTTTTCTGTGTCTCTTTTTCTTTTTTTCGCTCTTCCCACTCACTCTCTTTTATTTGCCCCCCCTCTCTCTCTCTCTCTCTCTCTCTCTCGGTTTTCTTGCTTTTTTTCCTGATTTTTCTTCCCCTTTTTCTTTTGGTATTTTTCTGTCTCTCTATTTCTCCTTCTCCATTTTTCTCACAAGATCTTCTTTTCTCTCTCTCTTTCTCTCTCTTCCATTTCCTACCTCTCACTTTTTTTCTCCCACATTCTCTCGCTCTCTCGCGCATGCTTTCCTCTTTCTGGTTCTTTCTCTTTCTCTCCCCATCACATCCATCTTCCTCTTTCTTTCCCCTCTCTTGCGCTCTTTCTTTCACTCGCTCTGTTTCTCCTTGTCTTTCCACTCTGTCCCGTCGGTCTTGGTTTCTCTACCCCTCCATCTCTCTCTCTCTCTCTCTCTCTCTCTCTTCACTCATTTGGTCTTGTCTCTTACTCTCTTTCTCACTCTCTCTTTTCACTATCTTGTTTCTCTTTGTCCTTCCATCTCTCACTCTCTTCCCCTCTCCCCCATCACACTCTCTCTCTCTCTCTCTCTCTCTCTCATTCACTCACAGTCTTCTCTATCGCTTTCTCATTTTTCCCTCTGTAGTCGTCCAAGAGTACAGGCAGGATGAATTCAAGGGCGCGGGTGGGATGGGGGGGAGGGTGGTCCACGCTGACTCACAACCACCCACAACCCTTCTTTTTGACACACACACACACACACACACACAGATACAGTGCTGGAAGTGTAACGGTGATTCATTTCCATTGTTCAGCAGCAGTGTGATATAATCACATTTCGACGGATGCAGATCTTTCTTCTTCAGCCCTGAACAGACCTGGCTATGAGCACGTCTTCAGCGCAGACGCAGTCAGAACAGAGGAATAAGCCCAACAACTTCATCAAAACAAGCCTCCAAAGAATTCAATAATTCAGCATCTGAATAATTCAATAATTATTACTCAGCTTGGCGTGGGCGCGCACAGAAAATCTGCGCGGTGCCAAAGCGCTCCACCATCAGTCCAAGAAGCGTTTTAGCGCCGAGCTGGAGCGGGTTTGGGTTTTTTACTAGCTAATGGTCACTAAAAGGATCAACCTCTGACCATCAAAATCTGACCAAAAAACCCACTGCAGTTTGAGAAGCGGTGTTAGAGCTTTCAAGTACATAAGCTCAATTCAGCTTCACACACACTCTGAAAACATACAGCTCGCTAAATGGTTCTTGGCTCATGTGTATCACTGTCAGAAATAAACTTTTATTTATTATTCTCTGGAGGTTCATTAAAAACATTAAAACATTTCTTCACACTCAAACATCTCAGTTATAAAAAACAGAACTTTAACAAAAAGCTCCTGGGTGGCCCTACAGTCTAAGCGTTGGCTCTATCAATGGGAGATCACAGGATTGATCCGTAGTGATGCCACAGCCATCCGTGGAAGGGAATCACAGATATCCAGACACTTGTAATGAGTGCGTTCAGCTACTTTTTGGTGCATTACCCATTACGGACAAAGCCGTTTAGCTGCACATGCACAGAAGAGCACTGCCAATATAACAGGATACTCTAGAGCTGCCATGCAGGAGTCTAAAGTCCCATAGAACTGGCAGAAGAACCGGGCTGTGGAGAAGTAGGACTGATTTCTGGAGTGCTGGAGCCTCAGGAAACACCTCTAGGATATGTTTGAGTGGCATCTTGGATCTATAACTAATCACCTTTTATCAGTACCTGATCCCACTGATGTCCATCACACACACTAAATGACTAGGGACTACATACCATACACAAATTCAACCCGTTGCTGAACCGAACTGAACACGCCCCAAAATACACATGCCTCGCATTGCCTAGGAGGCACAGATTCACACCAATATTTGCGCCGCTGACCCAAAGCCAAAGAAAGGTAAAAAAAAAAAAACTTTGGGTGAGGTCGTGGGGGAGTCAGCATTGGTCTGGAGAGCACATAAGCAGCACATAATGGCGGGCAACAACGCAGATGTTGGCTTCTTATACAAATTTCCATTACACCTTAAATGTACTACTGCCAGAATGTAGCTGCTGCATCATTTAAGGTGGAACCTAGAATTAAAATAAGAAACAGCCTAAAAACTGCCTGAAAACAGCATTTTCCATGATCAATGGTCACTGGCTATTGACCCCTTCAGAATAAGTCACTACCGGATTACGCTCATTCATCGGATCAAAAAAAACATTTGATTATAAAACCAAATGGAGAAGTGGTTCTTTTATGGCATCACCATGCATGTTTTTGGGAGGTTGGAGGAAACCTACAACCCCAGGCCTTTAGAGCTGAACAGCACATACACTCTTTAACTGCTTTGCCACCATGCCACCCTGCAGTAGTGTTATTCTGATCTTTTTTTAACATTTGAAACGAGGCAGGATATTAACCCCAACCATAATAATGATAATTATGATAAACATCCCACTGATAGTGGAGCTGAACTCTGAACTAGAGCCTTTAGCTTTCTGAATTCATGCTGACTAAACATGAACATGAACAGTACCATTACCTGGCCATCAAGGACAGCCTCAAATAATTACCTCAGCACACCCGGTCCAGCTCAAGAATGGCCTAATAATTACCTGATGAGCTGGTTGGCGCAAAGAATAGTCAGAACTGTGCAGGTTAGAGATGCTCCAATCAGATTACTTTGCCAGCCAATCCGATCCGAGTCTCTTAATGCAAAATATCAGCCGATACCGATCTAATCTGGTCTTATATATGTGTGTGTGTGTGTGTGTGTAAATAATCCAGCCCCACAGTTTAGATCAGATAAACTGCTGATTAATGGGTTCAGTAAAATCTCTTTATTTTCAGTATCAGTTTCTATAATCAGACTTTCTGGACTGATTGATTTAGTTTAGTCGAGACTTTTCTTAAAATCACTGTTTTATAGTGTTTAATATCTTATAATCCAGTCTGATCTCCTCCCTGACCAATCACCTCCCGGCTCCTTTACAACACTGCAGTCTGATCACTGTGTGTGTGTCTCTGTGTGTGTGTGTGTGTAGTGGTACACACTCTGTACTGGTATCTGTAATTGTTGGTCTACTGGTGTGTAATAACTGGTTTATAGTGGGTGAATGTGCTGTGTGTGTGATTGGGGTTTCTATGTGTGTGTGTGTGTGTGTGTTAGCATTAGCATTAGCCTCCACTCGGTTCTGAATGGGTTCTTCAGTGCTGGTTTATAAACAGAGAAAGGCGGTTCTCCGTTTCAGTGAGAGTTTTATAAAGGGTCAGATATTATGGTCTGTTTTCAGGTTCCACTGTAAAATAGCTCCACACTGCAGAACCTCAACTCCTTTATTTAACTTCTGAGAACGTCCACACTGCTGCTGCAGCCGGCTGGGCAGTAATGTCCGTCAATGCTGCCTTGAGGACACCAGACGGAGCTCTGAACACCGTGGTTAAAACAAAGGACTCAGAACTGGACTAGGATTAAAATAGCCAATACCCAATCCATTGGAAAGTTTTGGGACTTCCCTAGTGCAGGGTACTGTTTCCCCAGGGCTGGAACTGAGAACCAACACTCTAGAGAACCAGTTTGTCACCTTTGTTTTGAAGAGTGAAATAAGCTCAGCCGCAGCAAACCTCTATCGAAGTGAAAAGATCTGAAATCCAATAGTGCTTGTGGCCGAGTCTTTGTAGCGCCGGTCAATAGAAATGACATTTCACCCTGATCAGCCTTTAACATCAAAGCAGAGAGTATCAGGTACCAGCTGTCCCTCCATAAGGCCAAATTCTCCTTCTGCATTTCTGTGAACTTCTATGGATGTTTGATAAACATGTCTACCAACATACAGTACATCGACCCACCACAGCATTAAAACCACTGACAGGTGAAGTGAATAACATTGATTATGTGGTGATAACGGTGCAAGTGATTAGGCAGCAAGTGAACAGTTAGTTCTTGAGGGTGAACACCAGGCAGGTCTTGTGATGTGTTCTGATATGCAGTGGTCAGTACCTACCAAAAGTGCTTCAAGGAGGACAAGCAGGGAGCTGGTCACAGCTACAGGCACCCAAGACTCGTTGATACCATCCATGGAGGCAAGGAAATCTATCTAGTAGCTTAAAGGACTTCAATCTTGGCAACATATCCCACGGGAGAACTTCAGAGGCCTTAGGGACTCCATGCCTTGTTGGGTCAGAGCTGTTTCGGCAGGACGAAGGGGACCTACACAACCTTAGGTATGTGGTTTTAATGTTATGGCTGATCGGTATATAATACGACAAGGTTTATTCATATCATCCAGCCCTGATCTGAGGCCTGCGGAAGTGCTTTTTAAGGCCCATATGACACACCATGCCACTTTCTGAAGGCCAGCTCATGGTGTGTCCTTTACCTCCTCTATTTTAGGTCTCTGCAAGAATGTGACAAGCCTATAATCACACATCTTAGGTCAAGCTGCTGTTAATGGACTCGTTTAAAGGTAATTTAACCCAAAAAAAAAACAGTTGTATGTGTACCCACCAGTGTAGCGTCATAAAAGTGAGAAAGCGTGTCTGACGCGATTGCTCGAAATAGCCACATTCAGGCCTTTTAGAAATTATGGCAGCATTACAGCACAACACTTTGCAAATCCTTAAAGCACCCTGGAACCGAGTGCCACACCAAAGCAGCTAGCATGAATGGACCTTTTCACATGCAAATCCAAACCCTGCAAATGAAGTGTTCATCTAGGCACGTTCAGCTGCCGCATTTCAGGCTCTCTGAGTCGTGTGCACACCTCACTGCAGGTGCAGCTCACATGGCCTCGTGTAATGGGCAGGGTGGAGCGAGAACAGTTTGGATTCCTGGTGCGTGATGGAAGCGTTCTTCCACAATCAGGCCATCAGTGGATCTCAAAATTCGGGTCGATGCCTGCTCAATGCCTCTGTCCTGCATCCTCCAGCCCATGACTTGGAAATCGATCGCAGCCTGCATTTTTAAGGATTTATGCGCTTGGAGGAGGCGAGGAGAGAGGAGGCTTCGCACTAGTGCACATCCAATGGAAAACCATGATGCTCCACCCTGCCTTTTTACTGGATGATTACAGTTATTAGTAGGGATGCACCGATCCGATAGTAGGATCATATATGAGCCCAGCTATTAACAAAATGAGCAGGATCAGGAATAGGGATAAATTGGGCCGATCCACGGGACCAACCCATTTACTGACCCCGATTCCTAGGCTAGGCTTCAGAACTCAGGATCAGAGTAACCTACAGACATGATACACACATCATAGCAAACAGCAAGACCCCCCTAACAAACTGTGCACGTGAGGCAGTGCCCTCGACCCGTCCTCAACCCTCAGCAAATAATCCACATACATGGCCTTCAGCAGCCTGCTCTGTTTACTTGAGAGCAGCGCAGGGAGGAGGGCGAGCCGGGGATCTCTCTCGCACATATGCAGTCAGTCAGGCAGACGAGGCCAAACCCTGTTTTGAGCCCCAAAAGAGTCCATAATCCACAGATTACATACTTTTCCACTAATTATCAGTAAATTCCAGATTTGAACCCCTATCGCCGTTTTTAAAAGCCACAGCTGTGCTGTTTCTGCTGTTTTTCAGCGATGGAGAGAGACCAGAGCTGAACGGCCCAGTTGGAGGCCAAGAGCGAAGGGGCGGGAGCAGGGTAGGGACATCACTGCCGCAGCTGCTCTTCCATAAAAGGATAACCGAGAAGGGAGGAGCTGCTCGCTCCTTTTTGGCATCACAAACTTCGAATTTTAGGATAAACATCCTGAGCCCAGTTTTTTAGTGAGCAATAATAATAAAAATAATAATAATAAGTCTCTCCCACAAGGTGAGATATATTTCTTATTAATTAAACAATGGTATTGAATCGGTATCAGAGTCTGATATCGGCTGATGCTTATGTACAGGTATCAGTTACAGAACAGAATAGATCTGATCGGTGCAGGAATGGGTCAGAAATGGGTCAGGCTTAAACTTGCCAACACCTGATCCATTAAAAATGCCTGAATTGGTCCCAATCCCCATGCATATATATTTTCCATATATCTGATATCTATATAACTGATATACTCAATGTTATGAAATGCATTGTAGTTGTAGCTACAATATTTATGGCTCAACTCTTTACCAGTCACGGTAAGAAATACGTAATAGAGAGGTAAACTTGTGTTCCTGGATCCTTAATTAGCAATTTCTCAGTTTTGTTTAGTTGGTTTTTGCTTCTACAGATGACCCATTCTGGCAGCAGAAACACAAATATTTCAGAACAGTCCCTGTAATACAGTACTACTAGAATATAATTAAGGTTATTCTGCTCAGTTTCTCAGTTAGCTATTCATTGCACAGTGTGTGGAGTTGGGGAGTCAGGGATGAGATGGGGTGCTGATCATCCAGCATCCTGACCTCACTAACACTCTCAGCTGAATGCAATCAAACCCTTGCAGCAATGCTCCAAACTCTGGTAAAAAGCCTTCTACCCTGGACAGTAGACTTCTACAAAATTAGGATAAACTCTTTGTAATACCCTTGACGTCAGAAGAAACAATGAATGAGCAGGTGTGTCCCAATACTTTTGTCAATTTATTTCCAGCAAATATAGTTATAGGGGGTGTAGAACATGACATTGGTTATTTGAACTTTTTACTCTGCCACCCAGTGGATATAATGAGCATTACACACTTTATTCAATGAGAGCTATAAGGTCAAACAGCAGAAGATGGGCTTTGCCCAGTTTTTATTAAAAAAGGTCTACAATGAATGCAGTTCTTGTACCTTTAATGCAGTTAAATTCCCAAAGCGGCCTCTGCACACTGAACACGTCCACAATCCATAAAGTGTTTTGGTCCAATGAAATCAGAAGGGGGTTTTACAGGTATCTGAAGCTGTGTGTGTCAGGATTACAGCAGAGAAAAGCTTATATGATGAAATCAGCTCTCTAGCAGCAGTTATGAGTGTGCATTTTTGCTCCTTTTGCTTCTTATTGATTTTTCTGACTTCTGATCCTTTGTGTTGAAATTCTTACATATATGTCCCTTTGTGTTCATTGTCAGCCGACTTGATATTGGCAATTAGCCATCCAGAACCTCATTTCCACCTCACATTTTCCCACAAAGTGTTGCTCATTTTCTCATTACTGTGAACTGGGTTAACCATGAACAGTTTAAACGTTCACCAATCAGTCATAACATTAAAACCACCTGCCTAACGTTATGTAGGTCCATGAGACCTCTGAAGGTACCCTCTGGTATCTGGCACCAATACGTTACTATCCAGCAGATACTGTCCAGACAGGCTAGCCCCTTCGTTCCTCACATGCATCAATGAGCCTTAGGTGCCCATGACCCAGTCACTGGTTCATGGACTGTCCTTCCTTGGAGCATTTTTGATAGGTACTGACCACTGCATACCAGGAACACCCAACAAGGCCTGCTGGCTTGATGTTTTGGAGATGTTCTGACCCAGTCGTCTAGCCATAACAGTGTGGTTCTTGTCGAAGTGGCTCCAAATCGTAAGCTTGTCCATTTTTTTCTGCATAAACACATCACTTTAAAGACCTGCCTGCTTATATAGCTGCCTAATAGGCAGAAATGGCCACTGCTAGACAGGTGCCGTTATAAGCAGATAATCAACGTTGTTCAGTGCTATTTGCCTGTCAGTGGTTTTAATGTTTCGTCTGTGGTTATTAGTAAATCGAATGCTCTGACAATGGCTTTATTATTTGGAAAATTGAGGCAAGACTCTTCAGGCTGAAAAGACCATTTTGGTCCCATCACTCATCTCAGATTTTGAAATAAATTGCATTTCTGACTTGTCTTAAATGGTAATCATACAAATGCCAAAACTCTAAAGAAATGTGTTTATTATTATTATTATTATTATTGTTTGGTGAATTTGTGGCCAACCATGACTAACTGCACTTTCCAGAAGTTAGCAGCTGTTAGAAGGCTTTGCTTCGGTGTTACATAATCAATTCAAAGTTTAACTCCTGTTGAATATCACTAGAATAATTTTCTATGCACAACCACACACACACACACACACACACACACACACACACACACACACACACACACTAATGGGGCGTTTCCTGAGCTCTCACTGTGAGTGCAGTTCTGGGGCTGATTTGTAGTGGTGATCTTCTTTAAAATCAGCTTCCTAGTCTCACTGTTTATGGAGCTTGGAGGCAGTGGTGGGCGTGAACGCAGGTGATCTTTATTTAACATAAAACAAAACAAAGCAAAATAGGAACCAATAAACACACAGGAATCAGACAGACAGACAGACAGTGCAATCAAACCTTGACCTGCCATGAACACAAGCACACACACAAGACCAGACCAGGAACACTGAAACAAAAGGGAGTATCTATACAAACAGACCAACAAGCAACACTGGAGAATATCAAGGGGCGGGACTACAAAGGAGGCACAAGTGGGAACACTAACGACAAGGTGGGGCTACAGGACGGAGACCAGAAACAAACATAAACAGAGACATGTGCTGATGTGCTCATTGCAGGGCAACACAGAGACTCGGACCAAGAAGGGAAAACACAAGGGCAAGACAAGGCCATTTGTTACACCTAGTAGGACCAGGGCGATATAGTGAAAACTGTTTATCACTATATATATATATATTGTGTATCACAATATCAAAATGTATCACGATATGATAAAATACTTCCTAGTAAACAATCGCTGGTGAATTATTTGTTGGTGAAATATTTCGTTGTTTAATAACACTGACTCTGCTAGCCATAGAGCTAACCAAGAACAGTTTAAACATGCAGTTTAACACTAAAACCACCTGCCTAACGATATGTAGGTCCACGAGACCTCTGAAGGTGCCCTCTGGTATCTGACACCAAGACATTACTATCCAGCAGATACTGTCCAGACGGGCTAGCCTTCGTTCCTCACATGCATCAATGAGCCTTAGGTGCCCATGACCCGGTCAGTGGTTCATCGATTGTCCTTCCTTGGAGCATTTTTGATAGGTACTGACCACTGTATACCAGGAACACCCCCAAACCACACAAACAACGCCCCAAACCCCTCCTCCTCCTGGCCCTAAAGCCCCTTATTTAACCCTGCTTAGGTGCCCATGACCCGGTCACTGGTTCATCGATTGTCCTTCCTTGGAGCATTTTTGATAGGTAATGATCACTGTATACCAGGAACACCCCCCAAACCACACAAACCACGCCCCTCATCATCCTTGCCCCTTAAGCCCCTTATTTAACCCTGCTTTCAGTCCAACTTCGCATCGAACAAACGTTGCACCCACCTCCACCCCGTCTCCTCCCTTTCTTCCATCACTCACCACACTGGGGGGATCTGGCTTCACAGAAAAGCCAACCCGGACTCTGCGCTAGCAAATTGCATGTAATGCAGTCAGACTAAAATACACATCACTATAAGTTCTGTTCTATCCCATAGACGGGTTTCTGTGCAACATCATGACAGAGATGTGCACACAGCCGGGGGGCAGAAAGCAGCACTGTTCACACTGGAGAGTAAAAATTACAAGGCAGTAAACTGCACCAACCGCAGAGAAGACGGATGGAAAAGGCTTAATATTCTGAGGCGATCAAATCTCCCATTTCCAAACATTGTAGAAAATGTATCATGATACGATAAATCAGATTAAATTAATCAGTTAAAAGTAATTTACAAACAGTAGGAAATCCTATGTGCTATAGACGAAAAACTTCTATTTAATGATCAGTCTCGGCTTTGCTAATTTTGCTAATTCAAGGCCTATTTTTTTCAGACAAAAAAACTGATACGGTTGTTTCTCAGCTCCCTGTCCGATTCTGCTCTCTTTAAATCCCCTCCTCATTAGCGAGGGAATGAGTAATAACCGAAACCTGCAGTTTTCTGTGGACATGAACAGACTAGGATGCACCTAGATGAAAAAAAAAAATCCCACCTACATACACACAGCCACCCCCAGCCTTTCAGCTCTGCTCCGCTATATATTCACTTTAACCTCTGCATTTTGAAAGTTAGTGTTTTGCTGCTTGTCATATAAGCTATTTTTCTGCCTCCGTATTGATGCTCATTAGTTTGGTAAGCATCCATGACAACAAATCTCTAATTAGTCAGTCTGATTTTAAGGCATCTGAAAAACGCAGAAAGGCAGAGCAAATAGAGTAGCGTCAGTTTCGGATGTTGTTTTTGTTTGAAGATGTTTTGTTTGGACGACGTATTGTCCCAGAAATAATAATTGCGATAAACCATAGTCATTTTATATCACTCATAAGGATTATACATTTACATTTACATTTACATTTATGGCATTTTAGCTGACGCTCTTATCCAAAGCGACATACAAGGTTATTCATATCACAGAGGTGGGCCAATGTAGTGTTAGGAGTCAGGCCCAAGGACTCTTATTGGTGTAGCGCAGCATAGTCACCCAGACCGTGTGTACAATATAATAATAGTGTAATTACGCCCTTTTTTAAGAGCAAGGAGCTTTTAATTATTAAGAAAACTCAAAAGACATTGGAATTGAAATTAAAAAAGCAATAATTATACTAAATAAACAAACAGAAATGAAATAAAACCTCTTTTTTAAATCTACTGAGTAACAAAAACATATATATTGCAATATTGAGATCATGGCACTATCACTATGACCAGAGGAGCACTAGTTCGAATCCCCGTCATGCTGCTAGTACTGACCGGCACTGACGTCTGCTGGCCCGTGCATCATAGCCAGGTACTCAGTGCTTTCCTCAGAGCCCGTTGGTTGCCCGGTGACATTGTATCAGCAGCAGTTGGGAAAAGAGGAGCTGGCTGGCTGCACACGTGTCGAGGAGGCATGTGTTGGTCTTCACCCTCCAAGTGTCGGGAGCATTGCGTGTGATAGGGGGAAAATATATGTATTGGTTGGGTAATAAGCGATCCTAATTTGGTCCCCAAACAATCAGATAAATAATGGCTACTCTGCAGTGGAATGTCATTCGATTAGTGCATTTATATCATTGATGTCATGCATTTTGATTTAAGATGAATCTGGCAGTTGCTCTTAACATTGTGTTCTATTCTGATGAAGAATGGACCAATAGAAATGTCCCCAAATCTTTTAACTTCCATCGAAAGTTAAGGTGTTTTTCCTCCTCCTGTCGCCCAGTCTAGGGGGTATTCCTGCCTTGCGCACAATGATTCCAGGCTGACTCCAGACCCACTGCGATCCACAGAAAGAAGTAGATGGATGGATATAAGGTAAAATGTCAGTTTGGGAGGAACATGTTAACCTTCATGGAACGGAGGTCGTTCTGTGAACATGGTTGAACATCATCTTTTCTTTGGAAGGAGTATACAAGGTAGAAAGGCCCCTTGGTTGTAAATTGGGGTCTTAGCAACCCAGAGGTTGGTGAGGTTAGATAAGACTCCCTGGAGGGACTCCCTACGTTAGCAGAAATGAGTTATAGAAGTTGTTTGCGTCAGTGTCAGATCAGAACAGGCTGTTCAGAGGTCTTGTACAAGGTAGATAACAGGGTTAACACACACAGAGGCCCAGACAGTTGAGTTGGAGAGCCACCCCACCCCAACTCATTCTCAACTACCCAACTCATCTCAAAAGTACCGGATGGACTCACCCACCATCATTGCAGAGAGAGCTCAGTTCTTCCACTGCTCCACAGCTTAGTGCTAGGGGGCTTTTTACCCCTCTAGCCCACGCCAGACATTAGACATGGTGCCAAAAGTTTCCAGAGAGTCCTATTCTATTGGCAATACTTCTCTACAGGAACTAGACAAGCTGTGTATGTGTGTGTGTGCATTTGCACATCTGTGTAAGTAATGGGTTCAATTTAAAGTGGCCGAAAGCATTTATTAGAAATGGTGTCCACAAATATTTGGACACATAATGTATTATGTACAATATGGTAAAAAATGTCTTTAAATACTGAGAATTTAATATTTTGTTATATCGCCCACCGCCATTCCGAGGCTTTTCACGTTCATTTGTAACCTTATTTTCATCAATTTTATCAAAGAATGTCTTAATATTATGCAAATAGCTGAATTTATGGTAGACTTTGTGCTACAAAATGGCTCGAGGCTCTTTAATGTGTCAGGTTGGTGCTTTCTTGATTAAATAAAAGTAAGAAATTGATTCCAACTGTGTTTAGTTCTGTAAAATAATTTCTCTGAGGCGTGTCTTTATATTGAAACACATTCAAAGGCTGGATTTTTGGGGCTCTTTAATAAATAGTATGCAATTATGTGCATATTTGATTACATAATGTCTCATTTGCATAGCTAAATGTCATTTTTGAAAAAAACTCAAAATTCAATGATTTCTATTGTTTAAAAAATATATATCCTATTCACCTGTCCCCTCTATAGTACAAAACCCACTAAATCTCTAGTTCTGATGTCAACGTTTTATGACTGCTAATATCAGTATGGATATTTGTAAAAATAAAAAATAAAAAAAAGGATATCATGCTATCTCGAGCATCGCATATCATCCTAACCACAACTGAAGTACTACTGAAGTGCATTGGCACCACCGCTGCCCCTAAAAGCATGGGCCTGCAAAGCCTAAACCTCTATTAGTAATCAAGACATGTTGACAGAATGCTGGAAGAACACAGGTGTGATGTGGCTCGCTGGTGTTGCTGTGCCCTTGAACAAGACATTTAACCCCCAGTGGATACAGAGACATGACACTGCACCACCAGCTCTTCCTCCCAACCCCAACAACCTCAGGGAAAAAAAACAGTTTAGTGACATTACTGTGAAGAAGTGCAGGAGGGTAAAAAAGACTCATCTAAAGCTTTAGGACTATTACAAAAGCTGAGATTCAAATGAAGTAAACAGACATTATGTGATGCAGTGATGTGGCATAGTTTTCCCCATCATGGTGAAGTGTAGTGTAGAGTATTATGGTCTCCATACTGACCTTAGTATTTAGGAGTATCTAAGATTAGAGGAGTCTTTCGGATCCTAGTTTTGGATCCTATGTAAACTAGCTAAGGATATTTTTCGGAGAACAGTGAAGTCGCTCTGGAGAAGAGCCTCTGCTAAATGCCTTAAATGTAAATAAAAATGTTCTGGCCAGGGGTTTTGACTTTATAATACAGCCTGAGATGTGGTGACCACATAACACTACATACAGGTGCACTCCAATTTATTCACCCCCCATTGCAACTTAGCTTTATTAGCAAAATGTACTTATTTATATCAGTAACCCAATCAAATAAGACCAATTTAAATATCTCAACTAACAACTAATAGAACAAGTGCTTTCTCCACATTCAGCACAAAATGCCTCTTTTAATGACGAATGCAGTCTCAGAAGTACTCCTACCTTCATGACAGCTGTTATGGCCTGCTGCAAACATGATGCAGGCCCAGCACCAGCCAATGGCAGCATTCCTGAGAAATGGCCAATGGCCTTCAGTTTACTAATATTCTTGGGTTTAAGTGCTCCATTCGCCTTCTTCAAATCCCACCAGACACTGGCTACACTACCTGGACGTGGCAGAAAGAGAAAGCCATCACAAGCTGCCTCCAGATTCCTGAGGAAGCAGGTGGTCAGGAATCTGGAGGCAGCTTGTGATGGCTTCCTCTGTCTGCCACGTCCAGGTAGTGTAGCCAGTGTTTCTTTAACTTTGAATGTGTGACCTGTGCTTCCAGCTGGATCTTTCCCTTGTGCAACTCTCTTGATTTATGCAATCAAACATCACAGTCAACAAACCCCAGTAGCCACCTGATGCAACCAATGAAGCTGAGGCTGTAGTCGTCATTAAAAGTGCTATTTAGTGTTGAATGTGGAGAAAGCACTTGGTCTGTTAGTTTTTTAAATTGGTCTTGTTTAATTGGTTTATTACAAACAGCTGAAAGTTTGTATATTTTGCTAATAAACCTACAGACCTCTTTAGTAAGTCGCTAGTAACCTTCAATAATAATCACTTAATATTTATATATATGGTAAGCAAGGTAAATATTTATGAGCTGATAATTTAACTGCTTGGCTAAGTTAGTGTAGGAAGCTAATAACCATGTGTTATTTATAAAGTAACTGCTGATTTAGCTGCTTGGCTAGGTTTATACGCTTATAGTAAGCTAATAATAATTGTGTAATATTCATAAGACAACTGCAAAATTAATAAGCTAATAGTAAGTTATAAGCATGTAATATTCATAAGGTAGCTGCTAATTTAGCTTGGCCAAGTTAATAAGCTAACAATAATTTACTATTCACAAAGTTAATAAGCTAATAGTAAGCTAATAAGCATGTAATATTCATAAGGTAACTGCTAATTTAGCTGCTTGGCAAAGGTAATAAGCTAATAGTAAGCTAATAATTATGTAATATCCATAAGGTAACTGCTAGTTTAGCTGCTAGGATAAGTTAATAAGCTAATAATAAGCTAATAAACATGTAATATTCATAATGTCGCTCCTAGTTTAGCTGCTTGGCTAAGTTAATAAGCTAATAATAAGCTAATAAACATGTAATATTCATAATGTCGCTCCTAGTTTAGCTGCTTGGCTAAGTTAGTGTTATAATAATTAGATAAGCAGCATAGGTCATTAAGTACTCATGTAAGCTACACTAATATAATTATGCTATACTAATTTTTATTTAACACAAATAAAAATGAGGTATTTAATATTCAAACATTCATATATTAAGTCTTGGAAATTTCCTTGAGAATTCCTCATAAATGTCATATAATATAACTATAAATCATTTTAGAGTTCAATGCCATCAAGCTTTTGAAGAACAGACCCAGCCCAGTATACACAGAGCCTGACTGCTATATCCGAGACCATGTCGCCATACTGCATTCATCTCGCTCAAGCCCAGGACTAGCTCAGCAAATGGCACTATTAAAGGTCTTTACGCCCTTTCATGTTTTCCATTCATTCTGTTATACAAGAGCCCGCGGAACAGTCCGCCTGCTCTCGCTCTTAACAGCATCACTTTTTCTTGTAACTGAAGGGTTAAAGTCTTTATATTTAATCCGCCACTCAGTGTAACTGGTATGCAGGAAAAAGCCCCACACAGCTGCACAGGCACCTTAATGGAACAGCCTTCAGAGTTCAGCAGCCCTGCTGCTTACAAACACTTACAAAGACAGAGGGAAAAAGCACCTGAAGAACCTCAGCGGCTTTCAAATGGATCGATCCTTTTTGGAGATTTGTCAAATGGACTTTGAGGTTCAAATCTATAACACCAATCTTTAAAAAAGCATACATTGCAGAATCTCACATTTCGGTGCGATTGCACGAATATAGGAATTGTGGGTCAATGGCACATATCTGCTGATTTACACTCAGCAAGCACTTTTATAGGAACACTGAGTAGTTAAGTTATACTAAGTAGGGTCTGCCTTTTGCTCTTAAAACAGCCTCAATCTTCATGCCATGGATTCCAGTATTCAGGGCAGTGGTGGCTCAGCAGTTAGAACTCTGGGCTATTGAGGAAAGGGTTGGGGGTTCGATACCCTGCCACTGTTGGGCCCCTGAGCAAGTCCCTTCACCCACTCTGCTCCCCGGGCACCACAGCAATGGCTGTCCACTGCTCCAGGCACATGTGCTCACTGTCACTGTGGGTGTGTGTGTGTGTGTGTGTGTGTGTGTGCTAGCCTGTGTTGACTTGATTGAGTATTCAATCCCCCGTTTCACCACATCCCTAAGGGCTTTCACTGGATTCAGATCCATGACTGGGAAGAACCACTGAATAACTGGAGAACTGAACTCATTGTCATGGTCATGAAAGCAGTTTGAGATGACTCAGGCTTTGTGACATGGTGCATCATCATGCTGGAAGGAGCCGTTAGAAGATGGGCACTTTTTCCACAGCGAATGTTCTCACAAAGCTGCTTTACCCAGATCCAGGTCCGAGTCTCTCTTCAGCGAGCCAAAGAGCGTCAGGAGTGAGGTGAAAACCCCTCACACTGACAGGAAGAAACCTCTAGAGGAACCAAGACAATTCAAGAGATGACTGATTGCTATTTTTAGGCCCAAAGTATGCCAAGAAAGGCTTTCTCACATCAGCACACAACCATCTGAATGAGGAGGTGTACAGGTGTTCTTAGTAAATTGCTTGTGAAGGATTGTGAAGGGTTACAAATGCAGTTAAATAAGGAAAAAGCCAATTTTAGCGCAGTAGTCCAAATACATCATCGCATCGAGCCGATATCACTGGTGTTATCAGCAGTTTTCATTCGTACTGAAAAATCTGGTCAAAAACTGAAAAATGGAAGCATTGTATCAAAAAAAGGACAGTTGATACTAAGCCTGGGCTGTATATCGTGTTTTTTATTATATATATATATATATATATATATATATATATATATAATAAATGTGTGGGTGTGTATGTAAATGGGTTTCTTTCAAATTTTCTTTTCATTAAGAAGGTAAATTTAAAATCCATTCTTTTTTTCTTGAGGTCATTATTAATTATTTATTAAGAAAAGGTTAATTGCTAGTCTTTCCACCGAGTCTTACTGAGAAAGCACATTTTTATCTTTATTTTTTAAGCATTTCTTATTGATTTACTGAGGAGGCATTTTAATCAATCTTTTTTATTTTTAAAAAGCAAATTTCTAAGTATTTAGTATTGATTTACTGAAAAGATTAATGTTATAATGTATTTTTTATATATAATAAAAGGTAGCTTTTAGGAGATCAATTTTAATAAATCTTTTTAAAATGCAAATTTCCAAGCATTTCTTATTGATTTGGTGAAATTGTCAATTTTAATCATTATTATTTTTCATGTACAAATTCCTAAGTGTTTATTAATACATTTACTGAGATCAATTTGAATCAATCCTTTAAATAAATCTAGTAATAGTGATGGCTCAGTACTGAAACTAATATAAACCATTAGAATTCATTGCAACATCTCAACCTTCAGATCAATTCAGAGTGATGCACAGACACATTTCTACACTGATATCATGACTCATTTTCTATTTTCTGTGTTTTCCCTCCATCTCATCCACCAATCAGTCAGATTACACACCGGCTCCCCAGGGTGACCGCCGACACCGGAGATGGTGGAGCGGCTGCCACCAGCCTCCATAAATCGCAAAGAAAAACAGCATTAACTGCGTGCTGGGCATGGAGAAAATAGGTCAGTCATATGAATCGGCATCTACACACATAAATCTCATTCGCCGAGGAACGAGGAGCCGGAGATGGAACCCAGCTGCTTCTGCTGTGCTTAAACAGATTCGCCGCCAAAGCCTGATGGCCACTGTACTGAGCGTATGGGAGCGCCATCAAGACTGATTTGTTTTTCACACCAAAGCAGCAGGCCAGAGATGGCAATAGACCTCCGTCTTATTCTATCGCACACACACAGCTGGTCCGGGGAAGGACAAAGAGCTGACAAACTCCAGATGCTCAGGGAATTGTACGTCCTGGAGGGTTTGTGCTGAGATTTGTCCTGGTACAGCGTTTTCGATATGCAAGGCAGCACACCGATTTGAAACGACTGGCCTTGCAGAAGTGAAACAGTAAGCAATTTCAGGACTGTATAAAGATCACCTGCTAAATTAACTAGTATGAACTTTACTTAAAGCGACAGCTCAGCTAAAAATCAAGTTTGCAGTTTTCTTCCTTACCCTAAATGTAGTCCATCAGCTAGGCCTTGTTTGCTGTCTGAAGGTGACTGGGTTGATGTGGTGAGGTAGTAGCTATCAGTACCTGGTAGGCCAGGGTTTGATTCTGGCAAGCCCACCATTAGGGAAGTAATGATCCAGTACGAGGATCGGATATCGGTCCAGATACTAACAAAATTAGCTGGATCGGGTATCCCGGGTATAACGGTACTCTAGGCTTTATAACCCAGGATCAGAGCACTTTACAGACATCATACACAGATCATAGCAAACAGCAAGACCCCCCGCCCCGAATTTCACAATACAAGTCCTGAGCCCAGACACCACTGTGTCGAGGTCCAGCACAGTTATTCATTTTTGTGACCGATAAACAGAAATTCAGTTATTTAGATCTGAGTTCACTTGTTATAGTTTGTAAAGTAATGATTACGTCAATCCTGATGCCCTAAGTGTTTCCCGGATGGTCATGTATATGGTTTATTAATTCAATAATGGTATCGGGTCTATTTATTTTGACATGGTTTGGCTGTCTGTATTAGTGACTTTTATTTTGACATAATCTGCCTGTCTGCATTAATGACTTTTATTTTGACATGGTTTGTTAGTATTAGTTACTTATTTTGAAATGATCTGCCTGTCTGGATTAGTGACTTTTACTTTTATGGTATCTGTTCATTTGTAATAGTGACTTGACTGTTTATGTCTATTAGTGACTTTTATTTTGACATGGTCTGCCGAGGTCCAGCGCAGTTATTAATTTTAGTGACCAATAAACAGAAGTTCAGTAATTTATATCTGTGTTCATTTGTTATAGTTTGTAAAGTAATTATTATGTCAATCCTGATGCCCTAAGTCTCTCCCAGATGGTCATGTATATGGTTTATTAATTCTTTAATGGTATCGGATCGATATCTGTATCGGAACAGAAAAAGATGGATAAAATAAATAAAAATAGAGTGCCATTATCATCTTTTTACTTACACTATACACTTGTGCAATACAGCCACATTCCTCTATTAGCAAATCTCAGCCTGGAAACTGGGAATAGAGAGCCATGCTACAGCAGCCCGGGAGAATAAAGGGTACAGTGTTGCTCAAGGGCCCAACAGTGGCAGCTTAGCAGACATGGGTATCAAACCCACAACCCTTTGATCAATAACCCTGCACTCTAGACACTTAGGCCCCCTGCCCTCTATAAGTGTGCCTCTTTAATATAGCTAACAACGAGTTTACTTAAGCAATGCATGAGTAATAGACATTTGTGGCTTGTATATTTAACATGGGAAAACAGAAACCGCTTGCCCCTCACAAATTGGGCTTAGTGCAAAATGGCCAGGTCTCTTCTGAGAGTCTTTCAGCCTTTCAGAGTAAGGCCTGTAGAAAAGGGGAGTGGCTTCTGTTGTACATGCATCCATGCTGAAAAAACAGGGATTTAAACCAATTTAACATTGAATTTGATTAATTGTTACTATCATAAATTAGCAGTGATGGATCACAAAACTCAGTTCAGAGTTAAGAATCATAAGTCTGACATTTTTAGGATCAGTGGAAAAAAGGGAGACAAATGTGAGACAATAATGTTAGCTTTCAGTTTGATAGTGTTTTGTGTTACTGCTTTGTTATATTTGTGACTTTTATTTTGACAGTCTGTTCGTTTGTATTAGTGACTTTCTTTTGACATAGTGTTTGTTTAAATAAGTGACTTTTATTTTAACAGTCTGTTTGACTTAGTCGACTGTTGTCTTAGTGACTTTTATTCTGAAACAATGTTTATATCATACTTTTTAATCTTAAACAATATTATACTTTTATTTTGACATAATCTGTTCGTTTATATTAATGTAAGATGGTTTGGCTGTCTGTATTAATTATTGATTTTTATTTTTTATGGTGTCTGTTCATTTGTAATAGCAACATTTATTTTAACATGGACTGTTTATGTCTATTAGTGACTTTTATTTTGACATAGACTCTTTATCGCTATTAGCAACTTTTATTTTGACATGGTTTGTCAGTATTGGTGACTTATTTTGACATGGTTTGCCTCTCTGTATTAGTGATTTTTATTTTTACGGTCTGTTCATTTGTAATAGTGACTTTTATTTTAGCATAGACTGTTTAGCTCTATCAGTGACTTTTATTTTGACATGGTTTGTCTGTATAAGTGACAGCTGCTCAGTCTGTCAGGTGTGCGGCGGCAGGAGAACTGTCATCCACACTGTTGTGGTTAAACTTTGGTGATCAATCCGCGGTTCATGTGCCTCCCAAACTGTCCCGGAGGCCTTCTCACTGCCCTCTCAACCCCACTATTGGTCTGTGTGTACCTGCATCTTCGTCAACCCTACGTCAAACCACGTAATTCCCACATAGACTACGGGTTCGGATCACGGATTATCCATCATTAATTACACCACTAATAATTACCCAATTATTACACACTGATCTCAAACCCACAGTAAATCACAGTTCCGGGGTCTCTGACACTGTATGACTCTACAGTAATCTACTGTGTAATCCACTGGATTCTTTTCCTGATTTGCCTTCATTGAAACAGAGAAGCTGCGGCCCCTGAGATCTGCTCTAGGAGAGTACACTGGACCAGCCTGTCCAGAGCAAGGGCAAACACAGCAGTTTTTGAACATCCCACCTAAACAAACATAAAGACGCAGCCATGTGTGCAGAATGCAGAAAGCAGTGATCGCCCTAAATTATTCAGGAGGAACAGAAGCTCCAGCATTTGGTAACTATGTGGTAACTGTATTAGCATCAGGGGGAATATGAGCTGTATGGTAAAGCTCTGTAACACTCAGTAATATCACAGTCATATTGCCTATTGTGACAATTCTGCAGACGATAATCCTTTGTCTAAATTTATCCTCCAGCCAACACAGTCTACATGTACCTGCATCTACATCAACCATTGGTCAAACTGCTTAAGTCCCGCCTTCTCACCACCACTATTGGTCTACATGTACCTGCATCTACATGCAGCCATTGGTCAACCTGCTTAAGTCCCGCCTTCTCACCACCACTATTGGTCTACATGTACCTGCATCTACATGCAGCCATTGGTTAAACTGCTTAACTCCCGACCTTATCACCGCCCCTATTGGTCTACATGTCTACTTGTACCTGCATCTACATCAACCATTGGTCAACCTGCTTAAGTCCCGCCTTCTCACCACCACTATTGGTCTACATGTACCTGCATCTACATGCAGCCATTGGTTAAACTGCTTAACTCCCGACCTTATCACCGCCCCTATTGGTCTACATGTCTACTTGTACCTGCATCTACATCAACCATTGGTCAACCTGCTTAAGTCCCGCCTTCTCACCACCACTATTGGTCTACATGTACCTGCATCTACATGCAGCCATTGGTCAACCTGCTTAAGTCCTGCCTTCTCATCACCACTATTGGTCTACATGTCTACTTGTACCTACATCTACATCAACCATTGGTCAACCTGCTTAAATCCTGCCTTCTCACCGCCACTACTGGTGTACATGTACCTGCATTTACATCAACCATTGGTCAAACTGCTTAAGTCCCGCCTTCTCACCACCACTATTTTTGTACATATACCTGCATCTATATCCAGTCATTGGTCAAACTGCTTAAGTCCCGCCTTCTCACCGCCACTATTTTTGTACATATACCTGCATCTATATCCAGCCATTGGTCAAACTGCTTAAGTCCCGCCTTCTCACCGTCACTATTGGTCCACATGTACCTGCATACATCTTACATACAGCCATCGGCCAATCTGCTTCCCACCACTGTTGATTGGCCACAGCCTAAAAAAAACTAAACACAGCTGTAAATAAACACAATTCAGTTTCACTTTACCTGACTTTTATATTTCACTGATGTATTTATGAAATGTAATGTAAATTATTTACAGACAGGCCAACTTAACACAAAAAAGTCCTTTGAGCTTTTTGAGTGAACTCAATTTAGTTTAGTCAAACGTTCTCCTAACTTACATTTTCTACTTCTGTATCTCAGTTTGGTCAACAGTACATGCTGAGTTGAGCCTGAAAAACATTAGTAAATGATCTAAAGCTGAAACGGATTAAATACAGTGTAAGATTTTTAGTCTGTGGCTCCGCCCCCTCAGGTGTTTATTTCATTCTGTAGGTTAGAACTCCCCCTATCGCATGGGAAAGGCCTTCCTATTCTCAGACTCCTGGCCATGGAGGGCAGGGGTATTGATGGAATTCAAGCTTCTGGGGTTCTTATTTCTTAACAAGCAGGCAGTTAGACAGTTGCGCCACTCTAACTGTAAAACTGTTTACCATGGAAACTCAGAAATGTGCCTTTTTGACACTATTATGCTGTGTTTGATGATTGGATGCATGTTTCACTTTCAAATTTCACTTAACCAGATTTAATGTAAACAGGTGAGCTAGCATATTTACAGTGGGTTACTGGAAACGGAACATATGTATTGATGCGCTACGTACACAAAGAAGAAAAGTGTAAGCTGTAAACAAGCTGTTAACGTCTTATCTTAGACAGAATCACTTCCAGAAGTCACTGGTAGCTAACTACTTAACTACTCCCCAGATTAGCATGCCATACATCAACCTCAGGTAGATCCAGGGCCATCCAGGGCCATCCAAAATATCCCCCAAAAACCCGAAGTTCCACAGTTTGGCATTGCTCAAGGCTGCCGATTACACTGCATGGTGTCCCAGCTGTATTCAGACAGCAAGGAAATCCAGCATTGATCGATGCTGAAGCTAGCAGGTGAGTTAACCCACCAGGTCCCCTATGTGAGTCAGCCTTGATCAAAGCAAAGCAGCTAGCCCTTTGAAGCCTGAGAAAAAAGGTCAAGCTATGAGCTTATCGCTGCCATAGGGTGGCTAAACAACAGGAGCTGCATGTGTTATGCCCCTTGTTTACCTCCCACCTCATGCTGCGGCAGGGCGCCAGTGCATTTGGATGAATTTCACATTTAGGCTTTCAGATGCTCATTACTCTCTTTCAGGCCTTGTTAAAGAGCACGGACAAGGCCTGCTGAAGGGTCAAGTCCAGCCCAGGGGCCCTCGCTCAAGGGCTGTCATGATTAATCATTTAAAGGTGCAACAAAATGCAGTTACTCAGTATTTTAAGTAGTTTGTAAGCAATTTAATGTACGAATATTATGTAGGTCACTTTGTTGGGGGTGAAAAAATCATAGCTCAAAAGCATCTGTACAAGTCTATATACCATCCTGTTATCTTACTCAGAATGAAACACACATTTTTTCCTTTTACAGTGGGTTCATGAAAAAGGCGTCCTGCTAGAACACAGCAGTAAAAACAAGGGATCGGAACTGAATTAGGCCTAAAATAGCCAATACCCGATCTCAAAAGCGGTTTTACAAGCCTATATACCACCCTGGTATTCTCTCAGAAAGAAACACACCTTTTTTTCTTTTAGGGCATTCAACAAGGGCATATAAAAGAGGCCAACCTCCCTGCTTTTGTTGGAGGGACTTGGTCTTGACAGGGTGCTTAGTGTGTTCGTAAGGTCAGGATGTTTGAGGAACACCACCCCACCTCATCCCCAACCCCCCAAGTTTAGGATGGAGCACCACCATTCCATGTCTGTGTCAGCAATGGGTGAAACTTTATGTAGCTGAATGCTTTCGTTAGAAGAGGTGTCCACAAACATTTGGACATATAGTGCACAATGAATGTAACTATCACATCAGCTTAATTAAAAGACTTATACCTCATTAGTGTGTAAAGAAAGACATCTGGTATGTTAACCCGTTATTGTGATGATGATGATAAAGGTACGCAGTCTTGTTTTGCAGAAATATCCTTTAATTTTTGGTCATTTTTGCTGCGTTAAAAGGTAAGAAGTGCAGACTCGAACCCGTCAGTGCAGAAAGCACATACACTGCAAATGTAATTCATTATGTAATGACCACATTTACATAATTACACAACGAGAGCTGAATGTATACTAAAGTGACAGCAGTAACTTTTAAAGAGGTTTTAATGTTAAGGCTAAACTTTTCTTCAAACTTGTCAAACCTTTTGCAACAGTAGTCAGAAGTAAACTCCATCTCAAATATGTCTGAACTGAGGGAATAATACTGTCAAGAAAAACAAAAAAACGGTTTACCTGACAAACCGCTGACAGCTGCACAAAAAGTGAAAAGTCTATTGTGGTGACATTTTAAAAAAATAAAGTGAAAAACAATAGACATTAGTCATGGCAGGAGATAAGAGCGAGCGAGAGCACTTTAATCATTAGAAATCCCCAAGCTCTCTCCAGGAGCATTACATCGCACACCTTAATGCAACTAATCAAACATTATCACGGCCAATTACCAAAATTTCCCGTCGTGCTCAAGATATGCTGTGATTTTAATGTCAGCTCTGATCAGTTTAATACATGAAAAGGCTTTTTGCTGGGTTGCCGCTGAAAAAACCACCGCCGTCCAAGTCTGCCATCTGTTATTAAATTCCATTGTGGAAAAGAGGAAAAGTCTGGAAAGCTTCAGTCCACAAAAGAGTGTATTGAGCTCACACTGGTTATCAGCGGATGAGATCTCAGATGTGTAGTGTATTGTAATGCTGGCAAGCTCACTGTTAATATAATAGCATTATATTGCTGAGCATAGTGTTGGCAAAACTCTCCATTAAACCCATTAAAGGGGCCCATGTTAAGGAAAAAAAAGAATTTGCATTGCTTCTGTGAAAAAAAATGCTTTAAGGATGATCATCATATTTCTCAATACATAAATGATTCTAAAACCCATAAACAGGGACTAAATTCAGCTGGATCAGCATTAAAGAGAAATATAACACTGATGTCTATATGGTTGGAAATGCAGTACAATGAATTAACAGCAGATATTTAACTGTAGTAGACACACACACACATATATATATACACTGTATTCTATGCACTCAGAGCTAAAACACTCAAGTTCATTGTAAATGCAGGGAGCAAAAATATACATACACACTCTTAGATTAGTAATTCAGTGTCTTTCAACTTCCCAAGACCAAGGTCTCTTAACTTCCCGCTAGTGATCATGATGGACTACAGCTGGTAGCGTCTCTGAACCCACAGTAAAAGGGTTTGTTTAACAGCTCATTGGACTGACAAACACACAGTACAATGAAAAAGGACATTTGTAGATTTACAGGAAGTCAGGAATGTCTCTTGGAGCCATTTCTAAATAGCTGCAGATTCCCAGATCGCAATTTCAAACAGTTATTGGGAGGTGTAGCCACTATGCCAAGGTCTGGAAGAACTGCTGCCCGAGAAAGATGTCCCTTCTCCAAAAATGAAACCTTCAAGTTCAACTTAAGCTTGCAGCTGA
Source organism: Salminus brasiliensis (assembly GCF_030463535.1). Taxonomy (NCBI): domain Eukaryota; kingdom Metazoa; phylum Chordata; class Actinopteri; order Characiformes; family Bryconidae; genus Salminus; species Salminus brasiliensis. The sequence continues at coordinate 92,592,330 of NC_132878.1, forward strand.
ATCACACAGTCAAAGAAAAAGTCTTCTGGAGAAAAGTGTTATGAAATAATGATTGGAGGAGTAAACAGGAGGCATTCAACCCCAAAAAAATTGTTTAAACTGTTAAGCATGGTGGTGGTAGCATCATGCTCTGGGCCTGTTCTGCTGCCAGTGGAGCTGGTACATTGCACAAAGTGGATGGATAATGTTGAAGAAGGAAGACTACCTCAGAATTCTTCAGCATAACCTTAAACCATCAGCTAGAAAGCGGTTAAACTTGGACACAGGTGGGTGTTCCAACAGGACAATGACCCCAAAAATCGTGGCTTTTGGAATGGCCTTCCCAAAGTCTAAAACAATCTGTGGAATTTGCTGGAAACCAACAAATGTAATTGAACTCTAAAGGGTGGAGGGAAATTGAAGCTCAGGTTAGGAGAGCAATTTGCCACTTGCGAGACGGAGAACGATGGGTAAATATAATCCAGGAAAGTACTGGTGAAACAACCTGACGCCTTGAAAATAGACCAAACAAAACAGGCACAAGTTCAACAGAATAACCCGTATGAGAGCGTATGTGCTGTTACAGTGCATTTATCTTCCTTGGAATGGAATATGTGTATGTGTGCAGTCCATTGGCAGAACTGTGGAGCTGTAATGCACTGCTTCAGGCTGAAAGCTGCACTCTCCGTTCCATAGCCATAACTTCCATTTGTCATTTAGATACATGTTTATGCAGTGCGTTTAATATTTATTTGAGTTATTCAATTAGGGACAAATAATGAGTTGAACAAGAATGCTCATCCAGTCCCATCACTTATATTTAAAGCCCCTTTCAAAATAACACCACCCTGCCAAGCTAATTAGGGGTTTATAATTACAACAGTGCAATTACTCTTCAATATTGGAGAAAGCACAGAATTCCTGGCTCGCCACGCTTTCGAGGGTGAAACTACACTAGCTGGAACCATGAATTTGAGGAAAAACTGTATTCGCACAGCAATCCGTGCCTCTATAATGCAAAAACAGACTAAGAGGGAAATAAAGGCAGCCCACTGATTACCCCCACCAATTTCATCAACGCGGCTAATCTGAGCCAATCATCATTATGAACCAAATCTGACGCGTGAGCAACCTTTCAAGCCAATTACCTCTGATGAGATCGGGGAGGATTATGACAGATCACGCTGTCAATTACACCTGTTTTACCGTTTCGTCTGACTGATTAAGCCACTAAGTGGCTCTGGGCCCGTTCCAGTACGAGTTTTTAAATGATCCCGCGTAGCACTTAAGTGTACAAGAATACTCCTCACGCTGATGACTGAACATTCTGCCAAAGGGGCCGCTTGAGGCCCTCAACAGTGGGTCCCGATACGACAAGCATACAGCACCAGACAAGACTAGAGGCAACCACACACATACACGCACCATAATTGTGGTTTGTGGTTCAGTTGTGTAAAATGGAAAAGATGATGTCGTCACTGTCATGGAAAAATCCTCTGCAAAATGCCAACTTTACAGGAGGAGGAAAAAACCTTCTCAACATTTAATGGAAGTCAATGTAAAAACATTTCATTCCAGGTCATTTTAGAGCTTTTCTATTGGTCCGTCCATCATAAAATCTTGAAAGAATGTAAAGAGCGACTGCCAGATTCAGATTATGTCAAAATGTGAAAAACGACTAAAATGGAGATACAGGGACTTTTGTTTTATCCACTAATAAATGAGACAAAAACCTTTAAAAAAAATAATAAAATGGTCAAACTTGATTAAACAAAACAATTCATTATTTAATTTTAGGGTAAAATCTAATTAAAAATTAAAATTAAATTAAAATAAAAGTGATTAATCACAATAAATATATTAAAAACAATTTTTATGCCTTAACTTAAACCAGTATGAATTCACTCAAATGAGTTCAGACTGCTGCTGTAGGGGTCTTCTGTGTTGGAGTGGTGTTTTGCCGGGACCGGGAGGCTGTTACTAACCACATGCTCCACATGCAGGTTTGAGCTCTGTTACATTTCCCCAACGTTCTTCAAAACTTCCACATAACCTACAATCTCTTCTCATTACTGTAACGATCCCGTTACGGCTGTGATCATCTTCTCGTCGTGCCCTTTCGCTTTAAAAAACGTACCGAGTTTACTCTGAAAGGTCACACGAACACACACACACATACACACCCCTGCTGCGTGCAGTTTATCTCACGGATGAATGAGGCCCAGTAGCTGTCCCATCGCTGCCAGTGGGTCCGTAATGAACAACCAGAGAGGCATATAATGCCCCCCTGCAGTTCACTGGAGGATGGTCCTTATAGAAGGGCCACTTGTTAAACGTCAGTCCAATTAGCTTTTGAAATACTGATATCACAGAGGCCTGCACTATGCAAATGAGCCCTTTAACCAGTAATTATACATTGTGAAAGGGTCCTGGACAACCTTGGTGGGTGTGTTTTCAGGAATCGAACTAACATGGATAATTTAAGTCAAAGTAATGGGGTCCAATCTTTAAAGAGCTCTTGCTATGCGAAACTACATTTTCCTCACATTTACAAAATAAAAGCCCCTGACGTAGCAAGTAAACATTGCTGAAAATGCCCATATATGTACACTAATCTACTATATTATGTGAAGATAATTAAAGTATTTACATATGTGCCAATATTCAGCCTACACCAGTTTGGACCAACTCCAAAAATGTAATCAAAATATGTTATAACTCCATGTCGTGCAAAAAAAGGCACATTAAATACTACGTGTTTTGTTTTTTCAATACATTAAATTCCAAAAATAAATATTAATTGTAGCCTAAAACATGTAGTATTGTTGACATTACACTTTCCTATTGTACACTTTCCTATTGAGGATTTGTTTACTTATTCACACTTCAAAAATAAACTAAACTTGTGATCTGATCAGGGATGCCCAAACTATCGCATAAGAATGCATATCAGTCTTAAAGGCACAGTAACAGAAACAGCCTGTTTAAATCTAAGGGATGAAAAACATTGGAAAAATGTTGGGGCTATTCTTTGGTAACAGAAGTTACCAAAGAAGTAATAGAAGTAATAATAGTTTCAGCCATTGGCTTTTAAGGGAATAAATATTCTTCATCAAGTGGTTTTAGTTCATATTGTGGCTCGATATGATAAAAAAAAAGTCAAGTTTGGGTTTTACATGACATTTAGATCATGCATTGTTTGGTGAGATTACTGCCTGGCTGCAATTCAGAACTCTGACTCGATCACTGCCTGACTCACACCAGCCCGAAGTTTCCCATTATCTGATTAGTCGAGTGTATGTAAACACCTTGATCGAATTACTGACAAACTCTGATGTCCTGCATTATTATTATTATCAGGTTATAATTATCATGTGAAGCCAGTTGCGTGACAGCATTAACCATGTTTAATGTATTATTATTAACCATATGTATGTGTATTTCTTCCTGTAGGGCAGCAACTGAGCATGATGTTTTACAAACTGACTTTTACAAAATAAAAGTCCTTAAAGTAGTGTGAAAATATTGGTCAAAATAACCATCTACGAAAACAAGGCATTTTGTGAAGAACTGAAGAGTTTACATATAGCCCCCTATTCAGCCTACACCAGTGTAGCCCTATTTATAGGTGTGTTATAAGAGTGCTTCAGCCCAGACTGCTTTTTAAACAAGCCACAGTACAAAGACGCCAGTCAAAACAGAGGTCATTTACGTACAGTCTAATGCAAAGGTTTTTTACATTTACGGCATTCAGCTGAAGCTCTTATCCAGAGCGACTTACAAGGTTACTAGTATTACAGAGGTGGGAAGTGTTGCGCAAGGACTCTTATTGGTGTACCGCAGCACAGTCACCCAGACCGGGATTCGAACCCCAGTCTCCCACATAGTGTGGTAGCTAACTGGCAGGTAGTGGTATTATCTGTTGCGCCACACCAACCACCAAGAAGAATTTTAACTGATTAAAAAAAAAGCTGTGTTGTTAAATGTGTAATTCTCCCTGTAGGGCAGCAAAATGAGCTTGATGTTTTGAAACAACAGAAACAGTTTAAATCAAGCGCTGTAGTTAAAGCAGCACATTTTGATTAAGGACATCGGATAAATATTACTTAATTCCCATAATTCCCATATCCCATATTACTGTCTAATTCCCATATCCCTGCATTCCTAATATTAGCACTTGACACCATTTCACTTCTTCTATTCAGATCCCGGGGACACTGGGGATGCTTGATTAATAATACTACTGTGATTTTTATTCTGATTAATAATTAATTAAATATATATATATATAATTGTAAAAATAAATAAATAAATAAATAAAAAACAATAAAAAAGAGTGTTGGTGTTGGGGGGGCCAGGTTGCTGGTTCGATCCCCTGGACCAGCAAGAAGTGGGGGGCGGGGTTTATGACCTAGCCCTTTCTCCTTCCTCAGCATCCATGACATCTAACCCCCAGTTGCTCTCTAGGCACTGAGGTGGCTGCCCATGTTAACGACTACGGATGGGTTCAATATGGTCTATTGTACTACTGTGCAACGCCTAACTTTACACTGACTGCTTCATTGACTGCAGTTCTTTAACTCCACAATAGCTGGATATTTAGGTGACACTGGACTACTATTCATAAATATATACATTCCCAACAGTAAAAAGTAAGCAATCTTAAGTATTGGCCAATCCTCGTCCAATATCTTGTCTAACTTTAATTTAATTAAGTTGTTTAACTTGAAATGAAGCTGTTTTTAATTAAAGCTCTTTTCTGGAAGCATCTAGAGAAAGACCATCACACTTTACACTCGACCAACTATTCAAACACTTGACTACCCCACAGACAGGAAACACACGGTTAACAACATCAATTAACAAATTTAGCAGATCAGGATCAGAGCTGACCCGGGCATATTTGAATGGAGCAGGTATCAGCTTTTTAAATTTCCAGTCCAGTTCCGAGTTTGTTTTAACCACGGTGTTCAGAGCTCCGTCTGGTGTCCTTAAGGAGTCATTAACAGACATTATACCCCAGCCGGCTGCAGCAGCAGTGCGGACGTTCTCAGAAGGTAAATAAAGGAGTTGAGGTTCTGCAGTGTGGAGCTATTTTACAGTGGAACCTGAAAACAGACCATAATATCTGACCCTTTATAAAACACTCACTGAAACGCTCTCACTGTTTTACCAGCGGGAGAACCGGCACTCGCCTTTCTCTGTTTATAAACCAGCACTGAAGAACCCATTCAGAACCGAGTGGAGGCTAACGCTAATGCTAACACACACACACACACACACACACACACTATAGAAACCCCAATCACACACACAGCACATTCACCCACTATCACCAGTTATTACACACCAGTAGACCAACAACCACAGATATCAGTCCAGCGTGTGTCTCACTACACACACAGGAAGTGATTAGACTGCAGTGTTGTAAAGGAGCTGGGAGCTGATTGGTCAGGGAGGAGATCAGACTGGATTATAAGATATTAAACACTATAAAACAGTGATTTTAAGAAAAGTCTCGACTAAACTAAATCAGTCAGTCCAGAAAGTCTGATTATAGAAACTGATACTGAAAATAAAGAGATTTTACTGAACCCATTAATCAGCAGTTTATCTGATCTAAACTGTGGGGCTTCATTATTTATACACACACAAACATCAGATCAGAATAACATTAAGAGACTCTGATCAGATTGGACTGAAATAACCTGATGACGACATTCCCAGTTAACATCACACAGATCAGTGTCAAGTCAAATTTATTTGTATAGCTTTTTACAACTGTTGTCGTCACAAATCTGCTTTACATAATTAGTAATTAGTAAAAGAGAAAAAAAGACTATAACGTAAGAAGACATGAAGGATCAAAGACCCCCAGTGAGCAGCCAACGGCGACAGCGGCAAGGAAAAACTCCCTCAGAGCTGGAGGAAGAAACCTTGGGAGGAACCAAGACTCACAAGTGGGACCCGACCCATCCTCCTCTGATCAGAACTATTTAAACATTATTGATAAAAATTACCAAACCATCTACACTGTTGAACTGCTCTGATCATAATCATAATATATTAATCATGGTGTAGATAGTTAATAGTGGTGATATTAATAGTGGCAGATAGTTACGAGTCCATTTAGGTTTGAACATGGTCATTAAACAGGTAGCAGTGGTAGGAGGGTGTGTCGCTGGTCTGGCATGGGTGGTGGTGGAGGCAGGGCCTGCTGGTCGGACTGGTAGGTGGCAGCTGGTCTGACGCAGGTAGAGGGGACCTCAGCGGGCAATCTTTCAGCAGGTGGGGCTGGGTGGCCATTTACTCAGAGAAGGTAAAAAGAGAGAGTTAGTTCTGAGAGGATTTATAAAGAGCAGAGAATGTTGAGCAGTATCAGAGTGTGTCTGACGACTCCAGCAGGTTTGACTATAACTATATATGGACTATATATCAGATCCATATCACCATCAGCCAATAGGATTTCAGTATCAGTACTAATATTAAACCAGAAAATGCAGCTTTGCACTCTCTCTAACACGTGTCTGGATATACAGGACTGGAATTTTCCTCCCATTGTGTGCTAATAAGAAGAGAATTATTCACTAGCACATGTGAAAATAGCCTGGTAAAATATTACCATGCTGTTTAAGGCTAGACCTTGTCTTGGGCACTGGAGGCCTGGAGTATTTATAATTCATACTTCCTGGATATTTTTCAGCACATTATTCTATTATGCTGTATATTTGCCTGGAAAAAGACAGTTTGGAAAAAGGAAAAGAAATGGCCACATAAGTTTGTGTGCTATTTTAATCAGAGATACAAATGAGAAACCACGCTGTGTGTAAAAAGTAACTGCTTCTGCTAGAGTGTTGGTTTTGGCAGCATTCAAACAGGATAAGCACCAACACTGCATGGCATTAACCACCCGTCCCTCAGGACTCATTCGCCTTGAAACGCCTCTTCTAAGATTTTGATTAATTATTTCTCACTTGTAGCTCATTGAATCAAGCAGAGAAAGTCTTGGGAAGAACCTTTTAATCCACAGCTGATTTGAGTGTGTAAGAACAGAACCGCAGGAATGTTTGTTAAACCTTTACCATTTTTATTATTTATGCATATTTCCTAATACTCCCTAAAACTACATAAAAAAACAACCCAATTAAAACAATGTAGAGCAACACTGTCTATTAAATGCGTCATAAATCCAAGAGATTGTGGACATCCCTTATAATAGATGCATTCAGCTAATTTAAGTTGCACCCACTTCTAAGAAAGATGTGCAAATGCACACATACACAGAGATTGTCTAGTCCCTGTCGATATGTACTGCCAATAGAATATAATAGGCCTCTCTGGAGGAGATAAACATGAACCTAGCGTGGGCTAGAGGGGTATAAAGCCCCCCAGCATTGAGCTGTGGAGCAATGGAAGAACTGTGTTCTCTGGAATTATGGATGGTGGTGCTCCATCCAATAGCTTTGGGATGAGTTGGGGTGATAATCAACTAACAACCTGACCTCAGTAATGCTCTTGTTGCTAAATGCAAACAAATCCTCACAGCAATGCTCCTCCAAAATCTAGTAGAAAGCCTTCTTTCCTAGACAGGAGAGTTGCTGAGACAGTTACTCCAACAAAAGCAGGATAAGCTCTTTTAATACCCTTGATTTCAGAAGAAACAATGAATGAGCAGGTGTCCCAATACTTTTGTCCATATAGTGTATCTTCGTCTTTGACATTTTTCAGGTAACTTGTGATCAATTGATGACTCTGTACAAAACTACTAGACCTGATGAGCTTTCTTGCATTAACAGCTCTTTTTAGGTTTCTTGTCAACATTAAGGTCTGGACTTTAACTTGGCCATTCCAAAATGTAACATTTCTCCCACTTTGACCATTTCTTTCTAGACTTACTTCTTTCTAGTTCTTAGGATCATTGTCTTGCTGCATGGCCCACTTAAGCTTCAGCTCAAGAACAGATACTCTGACATTCTCCTGTAGAATTTGCTGGTACAAGTCAGAATTCATAGATACATAGAACTCATAGGCAAGCCATTGGGGACCTGAGAGAGTAAAGCAGCCCGAAACCATGGTACTACCACCCCCATGCTTAACAGTAGAGATAAGGTTCTTATGCTGGAATGTAACCCTAGTCACTAAATGCTTTTCATTTCTACCAAAAGGTTTTGCCTTGGATTACTCCGTCCACAGAACATTGTCCAGTTGGCTTCTGGCTTATTCATGTGGTCATGAGCAAACATCAAATAGACAGCAGTGCTCTTTTTGCAAAGTAGAAGCTTCCTCCTTGCTATCCTGCCAATCACAGTATTCTTGTTGAGTCTTCGCCTGATGGTGGACTCATGAGCATTGACATATCTCACTGACATTGACGCTTGTAGGCCCTTATATGATACCCTACAGATCTTCTAGGATATGGTATGTCCAGAAATATCTAAAGTAATCTATGTTGACGATCACTTCTTAGGAGAATAACAGTGGCGCTGAACTTCCTCCATTTGTCTATAATTATCTGTCTTTGTGACTGTGGATTTAGAAATGTTCCTGTAACCTTTTCCAGCCTTGTGAGCTTTTATAGCTCCTTTTCTGAGGTCCTCAGAATCTCATTTGTTCAAGGCATGGCGCCCTTTCAGAAACCTGTGTGGTGTAGACCCAGTTTTATGTTCTTGAAACATGGGAGGACTGAAACTCACACCTGTTTGCCACCCTTTAATGGAACTTCTGACTTTGATTATATGGACAAAAGTATTGGGACAACTGCTTATTCATTGTTTCCTCAGAAATCAAGGGTTTTGTTGGAGTAACTGTCTCGACTGGAGGATCGTTGGTGTATTTGGTGATTTGATTGCATTCAGCAACAAGAGTACTAGTGAGGTTGTACTAGGGATGTTGGATGATCACCACCCTACCTCAACCCTAACTCCCCAACTCATCCCAAAAGTGGATGGAGCACTAAGAAAACCCAGCATTCCAGAAAACACAGTTCTTCCACTGCTTCACAGCTCATTGCTGGGAGGGGATTATAGCCCTCTAGCCCATACTTGACATTAGGCAGCATGGTGCCAATAGGTTCATGCTTATCTGATCCAGAGAGTCCTATTCTATTGGCAATACGTCTTAACAGGGACTAGACAGCCTGTGTGTGTGTGTGTGCATTTGTACATCTGTGTCAGCAATTGATGCAGCTTAAAGTAGCTGAATGCATTCATTAGAAAGGGTGTCCACAAACTTTTTGGATTTAATACTGGTTCATGTTACTAATAAATAAATGTGCAGAACTATTTCCCAGACATGTAAGGGTTAAAGCGCAGTGCAGTGGTGAATTAAACAGCATGATTGCTGCCCGTACTTGAGGAGAGTGAGCCCAGTGGCTCCTGTCTCAGCTCACACTCAGTAATAACACACTGCAGCGGAGGATGACCAACCGGCTGTCGCTCCCAAACCAGCAAACAAATCACAGCTCCACTGTCGACCAGTGCGATTTCACACACTTCATTTACCCTCAATGAGTCACTGATTAGAATAGCAGAGTAAGACAAAGTGATACAGTGATACAGTGTGTGTGTGTGTGTGTCCGCTCGCTGCAACCTGCTCTACACACAACTGAGCCGTCCTTTTGATAGACATACAATAGAAGCGTGTCAATGAGAGACACGCAGCGAGAGAGAGAGAGCGATACTGAAAGAGCTGTTCATTTACAGTGTCCTCCATAATATTTGGGACAAAGACGGATTTTCCTTGAGATGTCCCCCTTTCTCTGCGCCACAGTTTAAACGGAGCCAGGGTTGGGTGGTATAGTACTAATATCGCTGTCTTTGAAAATGTGGAGGATATTTTAAATGTACGACGTATCTTATGTGTCAGAATTCTGTTCAGGCCAAATAAGCTCTTTCCCCTATGCACATTTAATAGAGCCACAAGCTGGGGGCGCTGTGGGAGCTCACCGATTGACAGGTGGGGGGCAAAAAACAAGCCCACAGTAGGTGTGAGTTTAGCTACGCTGAGTTCGTTTGAAAGGAAGAATCAAGCAAATCTGGACCCAAGACCATTCCCTCGACTCTGTGCTCTCAGATATGAGATTTTATCCTCTAAACAGGTGTGATTTGAGCCTTGTTTAGCTGGAACATATATAAATACAGCTAGATAGTGCTGGCAGGCTGTCTACGGAGGAGTCCAAACACAGCAGAACCGCCCTCGATTTGCCTTTCTGTTCCTCCCAACACCAGTCGCTCGGCTTCGCTCTCTATTAGATGCAAGTTTTTATCGTCAAAAGTTAGTCAACAGCAGCTAAGAGAATATTTCCAGCTGGAAACACCCTAGGACGGGGACTGAACCCAGGCCGTAGCGTTGACGCGCCAACACACTACTAGGTTGATATCAGAGCAGAGCAGCAAAGCCAAAGAGAAACTAAAATCACCCAGGAATCGAACCCAGGCCAGCTTACAAGGGGTTCTGAACAACCCCTTACAGGAAGGTCTAGTTTACACTAGGGATGTACCGATCCGATATTAGGATCAGATATCGGCCCCGATATTAACAAAAGTAGCTGAATCGGGTATCAGAAATTAGACTGAACAACCCCTTACAGGAAGGTCTGGTTTACACTAGGGATGCACCGATCCGATATTAGGATCAGATATCGGCCCCGATATTAACAAAAGTAGCTGAATCGGGTATCAGAAATTAGACTGAACAACCCCTTACAGGAAGGTCTGGTTTACACTAGGGATGCACCGATCCGATATTAGGATCAGATATCGGCCCCGATATTAACAAAAGTAGCTGAATCGGGTATCAGAAAATTAGACTGAACAACCCCTTACAGGAAGGTCTGGTTTACACTAGGGATGCACCGATCCGATATTAGGATCAGATATCGGCCCCGATATTAACAAAAGTAGCTGAATCGGGTATTAGAAATTAGACTGAACAACCCCTTACAGGAAGGTCTGGTTTACACTAGGGATGCACCGATCCGATATTAGGATCAGATATCAGCCCCGATATTAACAAAAGTAGCTGAATCGGGTATTAGAAATTAGACTGAACAACCCCTTACAGGAAGGTCTGGTTTACACTGAGGATGCACCGATCCGATATTAGGATCAGATATCGGCCCCGATATTAACAAAAGTAGCTGAATCGGGTATTAGAAATTAGACTGAACAACCCCTTACAGGAAGGTCTGGTTTACACTAGGGATGCACCGATCCGATATTAGGATCAGATATCAGCCCCGATATTAACAAAAGTAGCTGAATCGGGTATTAGAAATTAGACTGAACAACCCCTTACAGGAAGGTCTGGTTTACACTAGGGATGCACCGATCCGATATTAGGATCAGATATCGGCCCCGATATTAACAAAAGTAGCTGAATCGTGTTTCAGAAAATTAGGCTGATCCATGAAACCAATCCTTTCACTTTCATTTGTTGGTGTGAGACTGCACTATATATGCAAATAAATATATAAATGACAAAAATTTGTTAGTACAGTAATGTTTGTGTGAGGTGTACGGTTAATTAATTCAGCAACGGTTGTACAGCACGACAGGGAAGGCAAGCTCAGAAGTTGACACCCGGGGGCGCTGTCGTTATGCTGTTTACGCTGCAGGGTAATCCTGCTTGTGATCACTCCATTCTTAAAAATGTCCCTAGTTCATCTAATTACCTCCTTTCTGTCAGCCTGTCACAAACTCCTCTCACCTGAATCATCACCCTAAGAATGTCAATGCGCGGACCCCGCTACACCTTCACCCATACAAACTCACTCTGCACTTTACTGACTTACTGGAAAAGCAATAAAACGGCTCAGTCGCACTGCAGCCACCAAGGCTTCTCGCCCACTCACCTTCTCACACTACATATCTTACCTCCATCTGAAATTCAGATCTAATGCATACATGTAAAACAGTAATGTCAACATCTGTATATTTCATAGTTTGAATATTAATACGTACAAATTAGTACAGATTAATATCTGTAGGTCTTAAAAGGCTGTAAAGGAGGTCTGAGAATCAATAGCACATACTATTCAGTGTCAGCCCCTCGGTATCGCGCCCTTCCCCAGGCCGCCGCCCACAGGCTCACATGAGGACTGTTGTTGTGTTTCTGTTTTGATTCAATGTATCAGTTCAGTGTTTTGTTCATGTTCATGTGTGTTTGCCTTGTGAACCTTGAGGTAGCCCGAGAGGTTCCCGTCTCAGACCACCTAGACCCAGACCACGACTCTCGCTCCAGCTAGTTCCAGGCAGTTCCAGGTTGGGTCGGCCTAGCCGCTCTTGCCAAGTAGCTGGTTCCCCAGCTAAACCCCCGGGTTCAGGTCTGTTTGTTTTCGCATTCTTATTTGTCACATTCTGGTTGTGTTGATCACTGTGTTCACGTTTATGCCCTTTAGTTGCTGCATTTTTGTCTCACTTGCCCCCTTTTGTTTGTTTAATAATTTACTTGCATCGAGTCAATCTCTGCGAGTGTTCATCCCTCTGTGTCTGGCCTAACCCGCCATGACATTCAGCCAGTAATTTTATTGTAAACTCATGCTTTTAGTTAATGTAGTTCATGTAAAGTTCAATATCATTATATTTTAGCAAATGCTTTTTTTAAAGAATGAAAAATGCTGCTTTCATAGTTCTTCGTTTCTTCAGTTTAGCACTTCATAGAAGCACTTTTTGCTGCAATAACAGGTTTAAGATGTTTGGGTGAGTTTCTTCCAGCTTTTCTGTGATTTCCACTCTTCACTCTTTCGGTCAGATTTGCTCCAGGTTGTTCAAGTTGGTTGGATGACTGTATTTTTTTAAATAGCTACACAGATTGTCGATTGGACTGAAATCTGGACTTAGACTTTGCCATTGCAGAACATTCACCTTGTTCAACCACTGCTGTTGTTTGGGCTCATGCCTGTGATCACTGGTCCTCATTTTTTGTAATTTCTTACATTTCTTTTTGAGAAAAGTTCTAACAAGAAGTCTACGTCAGCTTTAGGGCTAGGAAATATGGTAAAAAATACTATATCACGATATTTAAAGACATTTTTCATGATACACAATATTTATCACAATACATGTACTCTCATAAACTAAAAATAGACTAAAAACATTAGTAGACAGATTCTTATAAACTACTATTCAGATCCTCTCCTGTACTGAATACAGTGATTAATACTCAACACCTGCTGCTCTTCATCTTATTAAACAAGTCTAATCACACTGTCAGTGTTTACTAAGCACCAGCAGTCTCCTCCATATGATTAGAAAAGCTTATTGTTATCACGATAGCAATTGTTTATCACAATACAATAAAATATCATCATATTGTCCAGCTCTAATCTGATTCATGATGTGTTTTCATAAGTCTTAATGACCTGCTGGAAGGGCAATGGGCCAAGCTCCTATTGTCCTGCTGATAGGTGAAGTTTATTCCAAGCTTTTAAGCAGGCTGAAGGTTGTCTTGCCATATCTTTCTGCATTTTGCAACATCTAACTGTTTCTTTAGGTATAACAAGAATCCAGGGCTCCGAATGGTCTTATGGACTAAGTTGCTGAAGTGACCTGAGGATCGCTGGTTTAAATTCTTGAGTCTGAGAGAGCACAATTAGCCTTGCTCTCTCAGGGGTCGATTGCCAGTGCTTCCTCTGTAGGAAGTGTAGTGTTGGTCACAGCAGTTGTCTCAGAGTCAGGGAGCCACGCTTTCTTTTTTGGCTACCTAGTGATGCTGCATCAGCGGCAGTTCGAAATAAGGCAGTGGCTGGCTTACATTTACATTTACGGCATTTAGCTGACGCTCTTATCCAGAGCAACTTACAAGGTTACTCATATTACAGAGATGGGCCAATGTAGTGTTAGGAGTCTTGCCCAGGGACTCATTGGTGTAGCACAGCATACAGTCACCCAGACTGGGAATCAAACCCTGGTGTCCCACATGGTGTAATAGCTCACTGGCAGCTACTGGTTTTATCTGTTGCGCCACCTAATTATCTACACCCTTAGTGTAGCGGGCATTGCTAGTGATAGGAGGAGTTCACATGAACAGGAATTCCAAACTGTTTCAAAGTTTGGAATGGAGTTTCTGGAATGGAGTTTGTTGAGACATGGGCAGTGTGTTAAGATACCGATCCTGCACTTATACACAGTATTGTATAATGTATAGTGTAAATTATTTATTTATCTAAATTTTTGTAACTGAGTGTCCTGCTATCCCTTTCTGCTGTTACACTGTGAATTTCCCCACTGCGGGACTAATAAAGGACTATCTTATCTTATCTTATCTTATCTTATTAGTATATAGAGAGCAACGATACCATGAAGCTTACTGACGACCATACTGTGTATATATATAGAACAACCATTAAAAGCCAGTCATATATCGTTATTACTATTAAACACACACTTTAATGGAACTTTTAGCACTTTTTCTGTCCATGTGGTGTTTGTTTGGTTCTGAAAGCAAAGGTTGAGTTTTAGCAGCTTGTTTAGAGACCGTACACAGAAGTTTCGTCCCTTTTTACATAGAGACGAGTACCTGAGTGTGAAATTGCTGCATAAACACTTCTAGTTTCTAAACTAGTGTTTTTTCACTGCTCTGAAATGTGAATTTTAAACACCAGTTAAAATATGTTTGGTGAAGCTTAGCAAGATTATGCTTCCCTACTTGCATGACAATTATTTACATTTTATAATAGCTCTAAAACTTCTCAAATGTGCAGTTCTTCAACCAGCAAACGCGGTTCTTTCAAGCTCATTATATTTTATTTGGGACAAGATATTAAAAAGTACAACCTATGAAAAATGGAACACAAATATATATAAATATCAGAATTTATAGCCTTTTATAGAGTATTTCAGTCCGAGCTGGTATCGGTATCGGTACCCTCTATCGGCAGATCATTGAAAATCTGGTATCAGCGTCGGTATCGGTGCATCCCTAGTGTTAGGTTTTCCCTCACACGCACAGACTTCTGACCTGACCAGAATGTTGGTGTCATTTTACTACTAAAATGTTCTGGTGAACTCCAGACCTGCCCTGCTGTGTTTGTTCTATAGTAATGGCCTCATTCCCCGTACAGGCTAGCTCGTTTCCTCCAGTCTCAGTCACTGAACTCTGCAGCTCTTTTAAAGTGGCTTTCCTCACAAGTTCCCTTCCTGGAGAGTTTTGAGGGACGGTCTTATCCAGGCAGCGCCTGGGTGGTATGATCCTCATAACGGAAGCAGAGCCGTGCAGTTGTGGCAAGAGCCAGCTGATGCCAACCGAGGTGGAATGTCTCAGCTTTGGGGAGTGAGAGCTCTTGAATTTAGAGCTTGAATAAATTGGCACTGCAGACACTCATAAAACATGTGTGAAAAAGACCATTTCCCACCTCTTATACATCCTGCTGTTCTTGAGATATTTGATCATATTCCCAATCTAAACTGGAAGAAGCATCCGATCCCTGCAGGACCCAACGACAACATTATCACCTCAGTAAGTTCTTTATTTAGCTTCATGGGCTTATCAGGGATGGACTGACCGTTGGGAGGACCAGGAGTATTCCTGGTGGGCCGCTACATATGTGGGCCGCTGAGACAAAGATAAAGAGAGGAAGTCGCGTGGCCCAGCTCAGGCGTGCCATTGTTGCTTTTGATGTCGTTTTATAGAAAGTGGATGAAGACCACCAGGCACATATCAGAGTGCATGCTTTTTTCTGTTCCTTAATGCAAATGCAAATGCTGTTGCTGCCCCCTGGACAAAGCACAATGACAACAACCTGGAAAAAGGTAAACCATGAAGGCTAGCTAGAAATAGGGCTGTGTATTGGCAAGTGTGACAATTGGTAAACAAGTCAGATGCTCGCAGATGTAAAATAACGAAAATACTTAAATAAAAGGAGCTTGAGAGAGTCTGAAAATCAAGACAATACACCAAGGTTCAATAAACTGACAAACATTTACATTTCCCACATCTTATCCAGAGCGACTTACAAGGTTACTTGTATTACAGAGGCGGGCCAACGTAGTCTTAGGAGTCTTGCCCAAGGACTCTTATTGGTGTAGCACAGCACAGTCACCCAGACCAGGAATCAAACCCCAGTCTCCCACGTGGTGTGGTAACTTACCGGCCGGTAGGGGTGTTATCTGTTGCGCCACACCAACCAAACAAACCAGAAGGGGCAAAACCAAAATGGCAATCGAGAAATACAAACTCAGTAAATAACGGAAAGTTGTCAATACTTCGTAAAGAAGGAAACGAACAGAACATGTATGTATACAAACAGAACAATTGGAAGATCAGTACTCCGTTCAACGTAAGCAGAGAAAACAGTCTCTGATTGGTTGTGGTGGATGGCTTGGTAGTGATGTCATGGGATGAAGGATTCTGGGAATTGCAGTCCAGGCGGTTGACGGGTACAGAGGGAGACATGACCTGAAGCAGAACCTGGTGATACTACATGTACTACGATACAGAGGTTCCGATCCAATATACTGTAAGCAAGACAGAACATTGCGATTCATTTTAATTACATTTCTCAATCCGAGTCTCCTAATGCTGACTGTAGGCCGATCTTTGTGTTTCTATAAATAATACAGCTTCTATAATCAGACTAAATTCTAATCTGATTTACTTTGTTTGGAGCAACTTTTGTAACGACTGTTTTAAACTCCATAGTGTTTAATGTCCGACGGTCCAGTCTGACTGACCTACCTGACCATCCAGCTCCCAGCTCCTCTACAGCTCTGCAGTCAGATCACTTAGCATGTGTTTATTAGTATTAGCATTATCCTCCTCCTCGGTTCTAAATGCTGGTAGAACGGAGCATTTCCACCATAGCTTGGTTCCTAATCAGGCAAAATTCCAGAGTAAAGACGGGATGTGAGGAACGTTAGATCTTCCCAAATGGAGATAACGGGATAAAATCTATTTGTTGTTGCACAACTTCAACTAAACTGGGTGTGTTTTGGCAGCGCCAAACATGTTCTGGAAGGGTAAAGAGTTTAGATCCTTCTCTTCTGGCAGATTAACTAACACGCTCTTTACTTGCTGCTCTGAGAGTCGTCTGCTGTTGCTGCTCTGAGCTAAGTTTTCCTCTTCCCAGAACTTTCCGTTCCACCTTAAATAATGCAGCAGTGACAGTCTGCTGTGGAAATCTACACACTGTAACTGCAGCACAATTTAAGGTAAAATGGAGAGTTAGCATTAGAAGCCAACTTTAGCTTCTGATTGGCTGTAAAGCTCAGTTTTGTTTTACTCACTGAAATAAGGTCACAGATGAACTCTGTCTAGGGTATTTTTGGGAAAAATGAGATGCTGGTCTGCAGCAGCTGAGGATCATGTCTATGAATGGTGTCTAGAGGACGCCAGATGGCACTCGGTTACAGCAAACCTAAGGGCCTGAAGTGGATCAGAAGCTTAAAAGCCAACACCTGATCCATTAAAAATGCCTGGATTCACTCCCAAGTCACTAGATCAGATTGGGATCTGAAGACTCTGATAGCTAGTGGTCGGGGTTTAAACACGACATTACATGAACGACTGTCTGCAACTAATCCTTACATGGAAACTATTTATTAAATACATTTTTAGATTTACATTTTAAGAATCAAGACTATTGGTAAACATTACTGTGATACTTCGAGGTGTCGAAATTTACATACGCCCCCAACAAAAAGCATAGGTCAAGCAATCCAAAAACCTCCAAAAACCTAGAGTGGGATGCAAGGGGGCTTCAGTGCAGATCTTTCAGTAGGATTTGGGACTGTAGTGGGCTGAGTTTTGTTCCCAGTCCAGTCAGGGGCTGATCACCATGAAAGTAAGTTACTAAGCCATATCTGCTGGGTCTCGTTTAGTGCATGAGGTTGTGTTTTTGAAGGATTTGAAGGCAGTGTAGATGAAAGCAACACTGTGTCCAAATGTTTGTAGACACCTATTCTAAAGAATGCATTCAAATACTTTAAGTTGCACCCATTGCTGACACAGATATGCAAATGCATGCACACATATTGCTTAGTCTAGTCCATTCAGTGCTGCCAAAAGAATAGGACTTGGGCTAGAGAGGTATAAAGTATAAAGAACCCCCCAGCATTGAACTGTAGAGAAGTAGAACTGTGTTCTCTGGAATGATGGGTGATGCTCCATCCAGTACTTTTGGGATGAGTTGGGGAGTTGGGGATGATGAGGTGGTGTGGAGATCATCCAATATCCTGTCCTCACTAATGCTTGTGTCCTCACAGCAATGCCCCAAAATCCAGTAGAAAGCCTTCTACCCTGGACAGTAGAGACAGGATGAACTCTTTAATACCCTTGATTTCAGAAGAAACGATGAATGAGGTGTCCCAATACTTCTGTCCAAATAGTGTATCAAATTAATTCAAATGAATTCATTTTAAAGGTTTTTTAATGAAATATCAAATCAAATCAAACCTTATTTATTTGTATAACACCTTTTACAACTTACAAAGCAGCTTTACACAATCAGTACCACAATCAATAACATAAAAATAATAGCAGAGTGGTCACCTTATTGACTTGTGTTTAGTAGTGTCTAAGCTTAGAGGTATCTTTGATTTTTTTAGTCTATTCAAACTAGCTGAGGTTTTTCTTGAGTAAATAGCAAAACACTTTTGTAAGTCGATCTGGATAAGAGTCTGCTAAATGCCGTAAATGTAAATGTAAATAAAAAGACATGAAAACTTAAGACCCCCGGTGAGGAGCCAACAGCGACAGTGGCAAGGAAAAACTCCCTCAGAGCTGGAGGAAGAAACCTTGGGAGGAACCAAGACTCATAAAGGGGACCCATCCTCCTCTGATCAGAACTATTTATAAATTATTGATAAAAGTTACCAAACCATCAATACTGTTAAACTGCTCTGATCATAATCATAACATAATAATCATGGTGTAGTATAACATTAATATAGTCATGGCAGTGATGGTCAGAGTAATGAGATTAATGATAGTTAATAGTGTAATTTTAATAATCTAGACAAATCTGATGACTTTTTACTTTTGCAAGATAAAAGTAGAACCACACCGGGACAGATAACCTGAGGAAGGCAAGAAAGACTGAAAACAGAAAGAAGCTGAACAAGATCGAAAGGGGGGAAATAGTTAAGCTTACACTTAAACTTTGGTGCCGCTGCTCATTTAATACAATTAGGGTGTTCCGACAAAGACAAGACCAATCAGTCCTCAGCTGTGTAGCTGCGAGCTGGCAAATCAACGTTTCCCCACCGAGATAATGAAAGCTTCCAGGTTATTTATACAGAGCAGCGCCTCAGTTAATACTGAGCCTCAGAAAGGAAAAAAAAACAGGCTGTCATTAAAAAGTGGAGCTCTGGCAAGAGCGAAAACAACAAAGGGGCAGCCAATCGATATAATCAAAGGCGATGAAAGGTTATTTTAATGGTCTCCCCCTGTTAACCAGCGCCCAAATTTTGAAGTCAGTGCGCTTCTTATTAAAAATGTATCGGAGGAGCCTCGGAGGCAGTCGCAGCGTTGTTTGTTTAGCCAAGGACAATACTTGAAACTACTTCAAAGTCGTCCCTGCCATGCCTGTGGCCCCCTCTCATCAGCGGGATACTCTTCAAAGGAGAAGAACCAGCAGATTTTTATTTATTTCATTGTTATTTTATTTATTTAACCTTCACTTTAATAGGGGAATCCCACAGACAGCAAAGCCGTGTTTTGCAGAAGAAGGCCTACTTAACCGAACTACTAAAACAAAGAGCGTTTATGAGGTTTGATTTTGCTCACAAATGACGATAAGCTAGTAAACATAACGTTCAAGACGGCAAATATATCAAACCGATCCTTTAAACTACTTCAAAGTCATCTGTGCCATGCCTCTGGTTCCCTTTCATCAATGGGGTACTACTCTTCAAAGAAGCAGAATCAACAACTGTTTGTTTATTTGATTTTATTTTCATTTATTTCAATTTCACTTCAAGGGAATCTCATGGATGGCAGAAACTCCACCCTTTGACAAAAGTATCCAGACGCCCATATGTGAATTATCTTGTGGATTCACCGACGATATTCACCATTAGTGGTGGACACAGGTGGAATTTGGCCTCCGTCTGAACACACATGCCCAGAGCAGTGGGCAGCCATGGGGAGCAGAGAGGTGTAAAGGGCCTTGCTCACGGGCCCAACAATGGCAGCTTGCAGAGCCCGGGTATCGGACCCACATCAATGGCCTGGTGCCCTAACCGCTGAGCCACTAACGCCCCTGAAAAGAACCCTCAGCCCAAAAGCAAAGCAACACAGTTTTCACACATTTTCAGTATGACACTAGCAATATGAGGCTAACAGTGCTTCCTGCCCAAATATTTTCCATATCTACATGCCTACACACTTTTTCAACCACATCACTGCATACAGGTCTTCATTAAGAAGGCACAGACTTTTCGATTCCATGAACATTAACAAAACTTCACCATGTGGCTGAACAAGAAGTCACCATCTAAAAACCTCCAAACACCTAGAGTGGGATGCAATGGTACCTCAGTGAGGATCTTTCAGTAAGATCTGGACAAATGTTCAGGGCCCAAGTTTTGTTCCCAGTCCAGTCAGGGGCTGATCACCATGAAACTGAGTTACTAAGCCATATCTGCTGGGTCTCGTTTAGTGCATGAGGTTGTCTTTTTGAAGGATTTGAAGGCAGTGTCGATGAAAGCAACACTGTGTCCAAAATTGTTTCTACAAAAATGCTTTTACACCATACGTTCAAAAGTATCCAGACACCCCTTGGGATTATCTTGTGTGTATCTTGTGACCCCTTGGGATTATCTATTCACTTGCTTAAAGGGAACCTTCAGCCCAAAAGCAAAGCAGCACAGTTTTCACACATTTTCAGTGTGACACTAGCAATACGAGGCCAACAGTGCTAACAAAGAGTAGAAGTCAATTGCCAGCCAGATCTTTTCCATGTGTACATGCCCACACCCATTTTTCAACCACTCAAACTGCATAGAGATCTTCACTGAGATGGCGCAGACTTGTCGACTCACCGTGAACCACAAACATGACTATTTTTGCCAGATACTAATTGTTGCCAGATGCCAGATACTAAATGTTGACTCCTATAAAGTCAACATTTTGGAGATGTGTTTTTCATTGGACAGTGGCGATTTACACCAATCCACCAAAACATTAAAACCACAGAATGGTAAAGTAAATACTGTTGATTATCTCATTACAGTGGCATCTGTCAAAGAGTGGGATCCACATATTGGGCAGCGAGTGAACAGGCAGTTCTTAAAGGTGATGTGTTGTTAAAAACAGGAAAAATGTTCAAGTCTGAGAATCTGAGCCATCTTGACAAGAACCAAACTGTAATGTTCTAGACGACTGGGTCAGGGCACTCCAAAACATCAGGCAGGACGTGTGGGATGTTCTAGATATGCAGTGGTCAGTACCTACTAAAGTGCGACTAAAAAGTACAACCGGTGAACCGGCGACAGGGTCATGGGCGCCCAAAGCTCATTGATGCAATCCATGGAGGCTCCACCTCACGTCTTGGTGCCAGATACCACAGGACACCCTCAGAGGTCTTGTGGAGTCCATGCCTTGACGGGTCAGATTTGTTGTGGCGGCACAAGAGGAACCTACTCAATTTTAGACTAACGGTTTTAATATTATGACTGATGTATCTTACATTCAGAAAGTGTGGACATATGTGCTGGTTCTGGAGATCTACCACCCTGGAGAGCTGAGATTTAACACACCTGGCTCTATAATCCGATGCCCCTGAAGACCTTCATGACCTGGATCATGAAGACTAGGTAGATAACAGTTGGAGTTAAACTCTGCAAACTCTGCACTCTGCAGGGTGGTAGATCTTCACAACCAGGATTGGCACCCCCAGTCCAACATACTCCATGTGCCAAACATCAGCTGGAGAGAGAGTGAGAGGTGTAAAGTCCATCAGCTTTGGGCTTTGGAGCAGAGGACCCATGTTCCCTGGACTGATGGAGCTTCATCCAGTAGCGCTGAGATGAGCTGGAGTGGTGTTTGTGCTCCAGAACTAATCCTCTAACATCAGCACCTCACTTAATGCTCTTGTGGCTGCCATCAAATCCTCACAGAAATGTTCTGACATCTAGTATGAAGCTTTACAGAGCCATGATTTCAGAAGAACATTAAATGAGCTGGTGTTTATGAACGTTTGGATCTATAGCGACTAGGTTCTTTAGTGCCTTTAGGTTCATAACTAGATGTTGAAAATGAGCCGGGAGGACAGGAGTGTCTAATTAAAATGCGCCTTGCATCTCCATCTCCTTCCATCTGAATGCGCTAGTGCTGCATCGCCAAAAGATAATTTCCCCAACCATTAGATAGAATACACAAATGAATATTTGCATGTGTGAAAGGGAGGCCTTTTATCTAGCATGTAAAACTGTAGTCTGATCTAAAAGCGCTAAGAAGAATCCCTTTTTATTAAACCAACTCAATTCGGGAGGTTGTCCGTGTCCATTGAGCATTACCTGGGTATAGACTGTGTAAACCGTTTTCAAATTCTAAGGCGTCCTTACTCTACCAACCAACCCTATAATTTGTGGAGGGATATTAATGTTTGAGCTAGAAAACATCACTGCACATTTTGGCAAAACTGCAAATTACTGATGCTCCATTCTGCTTCAAATGGCAAGAACTTTAAGAGCGCGTTGCAAATAAAACTTTCTAAAAAAGAAAAAAATGTATAATTCGTAAGTTATTAGTTATTGGTCTAATAACCTCTGAACTTTAGCAAGTACTCATGGAATAACATGAATTACAACTACTTCTAACATCATGCACCACTTTTTTAAGCAATGTAATTTGATGACCCTGAGACCTTCAAATCGTTCAAGAATCTTAAAAACACATTTTATTTACCATTAGACATTGACACCACCAGGGCTGAGCCATCTGATGCTATTTATCACTGCCACAAAAGACCTCACTTTCTTTTTTTACACCAGTCAGCCACGCCCCCGGCACTCAGATTAGTTAAAAGTTTGTATTCATAAAAAAGTTTAGCCATACTTGAGAGCTTAATTTTTGCAACAGGCCCCTTTCCTAGGCCCTGGGATTGGCTAATAGTTTATATTCACAAGCAGTCAGTCATCACAGGACCCATAACGTTTACCCCTATCCACGACCCTTGTACCTTAAATAGGCTAGTAGTTCATCTTCACCAAAAGCTCAGTCTTTCTAGAATGCCTAACAACATTAAACACCAATGGCCACCAATGGTCAATGGCTAATATTGTGTAGGTCCCCCTCGTGCCACCAAAACGGCTCTGACCCGTCGAGGCATAGACTCCTCAGGACCTCCGACGGTGTCCTGTGGTATCTGACACCAAGACATTAGCTGCAGATCCTTTAAGTCCTGCAAGTTGTGAGGTGGAGCCTCCATAAGCATCAGTGAGCCTTGGATGGCCATGACCCTATCACTGGTTGTCCTTTTTTGGGCCACTTTTGATAGGTACTGACCACTGTATACTAGAAACACCCCACAAAACCTGCCTGATGTTTTGGAGATGTTATTTTGCTTTTAACACAACATCCTCAAGAACTGACTGTTTACTTACTGCCTAATATATCCACACCTTGACAATAGCCACTGTACATGTAGATAATCAGTGTGTTTGACCTCATCTATCAGCGGTATTAATGTTATGGCTGATCTGTATTTTATTACTGGATATAACTGGATATTTATTCATTTTTTTTTATGTTTTTTGATCTGTATCGATTTACAAAACCTCAAAAACCTCAAGTATGGTGATGTATTTTTTGCCATATTGCCCTTCCCTAGACACTACAATTAGGAAGGTTTTTCATTGTTGGACAGAAGATTTTGAGGGAAGTCATCAACTCCTGGGAGAACCTCCCAAATACCACAGAGGAACAGTTAATAATGCTAATGTTGCCAGTAATAAATAAAAGCAAGTATCCAACACTTAGCATGGATGTATTGCTAATTGCTGGCTACTGGCTTGTATTCACTGTTAGCAACATAAGCATGTATGGCTGAGCTACTCCTTTCAGGTCTACGTACAGTCAAACATTGTGCAGTTCATTGCCTATAAACAAAAACACTCTCTTCTCCCGCTTCTTAACCTATTTCCAATAGAATATCTGATAGCCTGCTCCTGGATGGAGGATCTGAAGCTGAATCCTGACAAGGCCGAATTGATTTACCCCAGAAACACTCTCTGATGCTTGAGCTGCTCATCAATATTGACAACCTTGATGTTTGTCCAACACACGCGCCCAGGAACCTGTGAGCAACACAACAAGCTAATGACGTCCACTACCAGATTCTA
The DNA here is from genome assembly GCF_030463535.1 of Salminus brasiliensis. NCBI lineage: Eukaryota > Metazoa > Chordata > Actinopteri > Characiformes > Bryconidae > Salminus > Salminus brasiliensis. Next base: position 92,616,590 of record NC_132878.1, read on the forward strand.
GAAGTTCCTTCTGTGCTGAGGAACACAGACTACACAGGAGGACAAGATAATCCAGGAGAATATAAACCACTGGAGAGCGGTGGAGACCACTTGGGAGAATATGCTGTCCCAGGCAGGGTTTCACAATACTAAAATGTTGACTGGAATTTACACAAATCAGGGCATCATAATGTTCACTACCGAAAAACAAGGACACTACACTCTTAACCCTTGCTGTTTGCCATGATCTGTGTATGATATCTGAAGGTTATTCTGATCCTGAGTTATGAAGCCTAGAATACCAGTGGTGCGAGAACCGGGTTCCGTGAATGGATCAGTCCCTTGGATCAGACTATTTATTCAATACCAGAGCCAGCTAATTTTGTTAGTATCAGGACCGATATCCGATCCTAGTATCGAATCTGTTCATCCCTAGGATCAGACATTTACTTTAAGCATTTACATTTTGTTGAATGGAAGAAATATAGCAAGAAAATGTATCTGTATGTGTTACCCTAAATGATGTGTGACCGCTCGGTTGAGTTGCCCAGTTAGGGTAAACAGAATTGGATGCTAATATAAGCTCAGCATAAACTCCTCACAAGATCATCACCAATCACCAATTTCCTTGCTAGACTGTATGTGTTTTACCTTCACATTGGCAGATCTTTAACAGCCTAGAACAGCCTAGCCTGTTAAAGATAGAACTTACCCTAACTGGGCAAGTCAACCAGCTGGTTGATTTGTGTATCCATTTCCTGAATGGGGTCATCTGAGAAAACAAAACTGAAAAGTTGCTAAATGAGAAACCAGGAACACAATTTTACCAACAACTTTACACGATTTTGTTGCAGATATATGTCTTAGTGTGACTGTTAAATGTTTAATGGTCAAGATTTCTAAATGGACCTTTGCTTGGACAATTTTTACGAAGGTAAAGGGTGGAGCTCTAAACCCTGACAAAATGTAATTTTCTATTAAATAGATGTTTTCTGTTTTTTTTTTCTCTCTGATGCTGGCAAATCGAGAACTTGCACTTAATGGCTGTTTTGACTAAAAATTAAACAAGGAAATAAGAGAAAAATAAATAAATAAAGAACTTAACATGGAAGCCAAACACAATCAACAGAGTTTTTAGCTGAAATGAAAAATCTCAACTTTAGAAGCTTAGAGTATAGCGTTGTTTACCATCTTATAGTATTGGAAAGGCATTTCAACTTCTAGATATGTAGTCCAATGCTGCCCCCCAGGCTCATCCATGCTAGCCATCTTACATTCCAAGTGTTGGTCATTGCAATGCTTGGCTGACTGTAGCTCCCTCCAGGCTGATCTTTGCGAGTACACACCACTGCCCACCTGATTGGCATCTTCCCAAAATCCTCTCATGTGAATTCTCCACTGAAATAACTCAGCGCAGTAAGGAAACCAAAGCTGCAGTCCTCAAAAGGCAGTGCTCCCAGCCACCTCCAACCCAGAATTAGAACCACACACTGCAACTCAGATGACACCAAACAGTCTTTTGGGACCAAAACGTTCCCAGAAGGGACGATCCAGCTGCTTCAATGTCAAGCTTCTACAGTGTGGGCGTCTGATGTCCTTTGGTCTGTACAGCACAATACATTTAAATATGTCATCTCTTCAAGCTGGAGTTGGACTAAAACAAACCCTCTCTGAGATCTTTAACAGGGATGTTAGCACAGCAACTTTCCTGCTGCTGGAATATTGCCCTTTTTACAGGGACAGTATTCACACATTCCAGCCAGACCATATTTTATACTGTATATTAACAGGAATGTTAAATGAAGTGTGTTGTTGCATAAGAGGTGGTCTGTAGCTGAGTCATCGGGTGATTTAGGGAAGTATCTTTGTGTTTTTGTGGGTGTGGAACAATGTTGATTGATAATACGTTCAATAGACTGATTTTACTGCAAGGACAAGTTAAACAAGCAGTTTGCCTTAAAAAAAAATCACCATCACAGAGAAAAAAACCCACTCCTTATAAGCATACAGTATATTAGCTCATGGATCTTGCATTATTATACAGTCTTTGGAAGCCCCAGGGCAAATGACACATTTTGCTGATTTTCTAAATGTAAATATGTGAATAAATCCTCTGCAGGAAACAAACCTAAAAATAAAACCTTTTAAACACAACTCCCATTTATTTTCTGAATTTAAAAATGCAAAATAAGATATAGATAATATAAGATATATGCCTATACTTATATATATGCCTATACTTTTGTACATGTCTGACTTAATTTTTCCTTTTTGCAAAATGTTAATTTCTGTAACGAAACAGTAATTATGGAATATGAATAAAAACTAAATGGGATTTAGAAGTGTGTCTCTAGAGCATTTGTTCACTTATTTTACATACTGAACTTTTATAATGTTGAATGCTCTAATACATTTCTTTAAAATTTTATCTAATTTAATCTAATAATTTATTTTATTTTCTAACAAATTACTTTTCATTTTCTAATAATTTCCTTTTATTTTTTTATCAATTCCTTTTAAATTTCTAATAAATCCCTTCTCATTGTCTAACAAATTCCTTTTAAAATTCTAAAAGAAATCAGAAATTAAATGTTTTAATTAATTCCTTTTATATTATTTATAAATTCCTACTCATTTTCTAATAAATTTCCTTTTAATTTTCTAATAAATCCCTTCTCATTTTCTAACAAATTTATTTTAAAATTCTAAAAGAAATCAGAAATTAAATGTTTTAATTAATTAATTTTATATTATTTATAAATTCCTACTCATTTTCTAATAAATTCCTTTTTTTTTCTAATTTTCTCATTATTATACACATTTCTAAAAGAAATAAATTCATTTTATATACAATTTCCTTGCTACTGTCAGCTTTGGTTTGCTCAAAAGACATTGTATCTCTGTAAAGCTGCTCTGTGACAATATTCATTGTGAAAGCACAATATAAATAAATTTGAATTAAACTGAAGTACACTGAAAATAAAACATAAACATAGTAACATTTGACCGCTCATCATTTTTACTCTATTAAAAAAATACTGATTTCAGAGGCTAAAAATTCAGACAAATTATAAAATAACTGAATTTTAGGAGAAACATCCACAAAAGCAGAAGTCACCTGAACTCAGTTTTGATTTAGATTTTTACATTTGATCTGAATTTGCAGAAACAACATGAGACCTATTTAACTAAATTTAGTGTTGAATTTATATGTTGAATTCACATCACTGCACTAAAGGTTTCTGGCACAGCTAGTGCCTATGTGTGAAAACACTGCCATATTTATTTTTAAACATATTTTATTTGTAGTTCAGTCACACATTTGGCCAAGGCCTCTAAAAATAACAATGCTTAAATAAATAAATGTATTTATTGTATTATTCCAATACTGAAATACCTGCATCAGCAGATACTGAGTTTAGGCAAGTATATATATACGCTAATATATTTACATATACAATATTGTGTATATATATATGTGTGTGTGTGTGTGTGTCTATGTATATGACACTTTTACAGGAGAAAGAAAATTCATTTTGAAGGATTTCTATTGGTCCAAACCAAAGAATTCTCCAATGAATGATATCTATAGACTCCATGCCTGAATACTATGTGTGGGCTCTATCTGTCTATCTATCTATCTAAATACACACACATATACACATCATTATATGGACAAAAGTATTGGGACACCTGCTCATTCACTGTGTAATTGTATATATATATATATGTGTGTGTGTGTGTGTAAAGTCTTTTAGAAAAAACAGTGTTTAAACTGGCGGCTTTGCAGGTTTTTTTTTTACATTGCTTATTGTTGGACTTGTGCTTCAATTACACTCAAGCTTGAACGAGTCTGGCTCTTGTCTGTAGGTCAGTGGTTCTCATTTTCACTCACAGCAAACTGGGTTTGTGGTTTTCTGGCTTCAGCACACAGTTATCAAACCCCTCATACGCTGATCCTGATGTGGCAGGAACGAGTAAATCAGCACTACGTTGCTGGGGTTATAAAACTGCTGGCTCTAACAGGTATTTGTCAGTTGCGCACAAAAGCTCATCATGTCTGAGACTCTGAGTCCAGCGTGGGCATAATTAGACTGAATTAGAATGAGCGTCATCTGATCAAGCTATAGAGAGGATAACATCGGCGTGGCGCTGGTATGTTTAAATTAAGCATCAGAAGCATTTGAAAGGTGGGGAACCTTTAATGACGCTGTTGCATTGAAATGCATTGAAGATTCAATACAGGAGGTGGATGTTGCTTAGTAACTCATTTAATGACTGAAACAGATGCATTAGATCCTCATTAAAGGGCCCATATCCTACATTTTCCTTGCATTTTACTTTCTGCACTGATTTTGTGGTCATTTTCCATTTGACATCACTCCTTTTATCCATTTAAAATGTTTTTAAAAACACTGAAAAGGTGATTGTTGGTACTGTGCCTTTAAGACTAAATAAAATGACCTCTGTGCTGATTGGCTGCCCTGGCTTTTGCCCCAATCGAAAAGTAGCCTGGGCCGAAACGCTCCTTACAGCTGCTTTCCGAAGCCTAGCCTGCATTTCTCGGTTGCTACGTCATAGAAGCCAGTTCCAAAGTATAGGACCCTTCGCATACGGTCCTGAAATGCGGCCCACTTTCAGAGCGATTTCGAGGACACTTAGCCTTATTAGCCTGTTCCATATGTGTTCAATAAGCTACTAAGAAAAAGTCTTCACAGGACCGTCCTACCGAGGACCCGCTCTACCTCGGCTGTAGCCTAGGCTTTGAAACACAGTGGAGCTAAAGTGCTATCGGCTGAATAGGTGGATATACAGAACTGTGCAGATGTTTGATCACATTCTTCTAAAGCATTTCTCTTAGCACCTTTTTACTGTAGAAGCTCCAGAACAGCTGCAGGTGAACATAAATCCAGTAAAAAAAAAAAAAAAGAGCAGAAGCTTCTCATTCTGAAGAAAGAAAGTAGTGAGATCTTGTCGGTGAGCTAGTCTGAAGAACAGAGCTCGGTTCCTCCAGGTTTCTCCTGGACGCCCCCAGTCCAGCCAGCACAGCGTGGAGGATGTGTTCAACTCCATCAGCAGCAGCAGCAGCAGCAGCTCACCCGATTTACCATCAAACCAGGTGTTGATCTGAGGAGAACTCTAAATAATACTAGACTCCATGAGGAGATCTTTGGAGATGTTTTGATGAACACAGTGATGGAAAACCACCACGGCTTCCTGTAGGAGTGTTATTAGTACTGATACTAATATCAGTGTTTTACTGAGTAAATAAACACTTACAGCCCAGATAAGCAGCTTTTTCAGTCAAATATTATATGTATATTATAAATATAGCTGCCAAAAACATATGCACAGTGCTGTATATTGTCCAGTTATGACTGTACGGACCCGTACGGACAGTATGTATTCACATACTATTGCACTGCCTCTCCCATATCCACAGCCATGCAGCTCTGCCATCAGCAACCAGAGTCTGAGAGAGCACAATTGGCGGCGCTCTCTCTCTCCTCCTTCACCACTCTTACAGCGATGTTAGCCAGCACAGGCATCTGTAAGCTAATGTGGCGCCTTCCTTAGAGTTTCCCGGCTTGCATTTCGAAAAGATGCAGTGGCTGGCTTTGCATGTATCAGAGGAGACATATGTTAAGTCCTTGCCCTCCTAGTGTCGGGAGCATTGCTAGAGGGAGCTACGAACGGGTGGGTTAACTGGCAGTACCTAATTGGGAGAAAAAATAACAGTATTCACACACTGCATCAAACCCTTACAGACAACGAAGTGAGAAAACTCCAATTCCCATGATTTGGGTCCTTTAACTTGATTTACTTGACATTAGAAAATGTACCCCCGTGATTTACTGAGGCCTGCTGTAGTGAAACAGACAAGCCGGCCTGTACTGTATGCAGCCTATCTTTAAAGTGCTTACATTGTAAGCAATTAAGCCCCACCAGCACTAGAGCAGAGTGTTTTTTTACTCCCCCAAGTACGATAAAGTGGACATGCCCCCTCAACTTGTTACGAGCATCAGTTATGGTTGGGGTTACTTTGATTTTTCACTTTAAACCATGCCAAAGGCAGCCCACTCACAAGAACATGGTAATTATGGTTTGCGCAATATAATTGAAGTTCTGAAATGGATTTGTGAGAGACAGAGAGAGGCTCTTTGTTGAGTGGACGCTTAAAATGTAGAACAGCGTGCTCTGCAAGGCCGGCCTGACTGCAGCATGCTAAAAATGCACACACGAGCGCCTTGGTCACACGATGCACTGGCATCTACTCACGCAGCCCACCTTATCGCAGCCTGCCATTTCTGACTTCATGACTAAGAGCAAGGTCATATCATATTGATGTGCACGAAACGCCTACGTCCTGGGAAGGCAAGGAAATTTAGCATATGGGAAGGCGCTCGCTCTACTACTGATGAATAAAACCCAGATCTGTTCTCCAAGAATTCATGAATATTGACTAAAGTTGATTTAAGATGAAATAATGAATGCAGGGTTATGAGTGAATCAGCTTAAAGGGATAGTTTGGCAAAAAATCAAGTGATGAGGATTGATTACTGACCTCAGATGCAGTCAATCAGCCCAGACAGGTTTGGTATCTGAAGTGTTGCTTTTTAGATAAGAAGGGAAGATGCTAGGCTAATATGGCTAACAAACACTGGATTTAGATTGTCACCAATCTCATCTCCGTCTTTTTTTGGTTCGGTGCAGACACAGGGATGTGGTTTAGGGCATGGTATGACTTACTTTAGGCTGTAAACACAAAAATATTGCAACTATAATGTTTATATATTTGTTATATATATTTATAATTTATTTACATAGCTTTTCAATAATATTTAAGTCAATAAATAAATTATATATATAAAAATATATATATATATATATATATACACACACACACACACACACTGTATATACATACACCAATTAGGTCCAAATTAGGTCCAAATCACAGACATTTTCATGATGTAATGTAAAAAATATATATAATAATGTAGGCTCTATGCCAAAAGGCTAGGGGTGGTATATATATATACACACACATACACATACATATATACACATACATACCACTATATGGACAAACGTATGGAGACACCTGCTCATTCACTCAATAATATTCATGTCAATAAATAAATATGTGTACATACATACACCAATTAGCCATAACATTAGCACCACTGACAGCTGAAGTGAAAAACATTGATCATCTTCAGTGGCGTCTGTCAGGGGGTGGGATCTACATATCAGGCAGCAAGTGAACAGTCAGTTCTTGAAGGTGATGTGCTGGAAGCAGGAGAAATGAGCAAGTGTCAGAATCTGAGACACTTTGACAAGAGCCAAATTGTGATGGCTAGACAACTGAAGTTAGAGCATCCCCACAACATCAGGCAGGTCTTATGGGGTGCTCCTGGTATGTAGTATGTAGTGGTCAGAACCTACCAAAAGTGCTCAGAGGAAGGACAACGGGTAAGTCGGCTCACTGATGCAATCCATGAAGGCCCCACCTCACAACTTACAGGACTTAAAGGATCTGCTGCTAACGGCTTGGTGGCAAATACCACAGGATGCCTTCAGAGGTCTTGTGGAGTCCATGCCTCGAATGGTCAGATCTGTTGTGGCAGCATGAGGGTGATTGTGACAGCCACTATTTCTGTAAGACTCTTTACTATACAGAGGCTGCCATTACTATTAGGCTACTATTAAACAGCAAGGTATGTTATTCACTTAGAAATATAAGGGACGGAGGTGAGGACCAACATATGGACTTAATAAGCGTATATATATATATATATATATATATATATATATATAATAGACTTCCATGTCCAAACATGGCGCTATTCTATTAACTCTATAACATGCGCTACTCTATTAACTAAAGGGCCCATACTCCCTGTACAAAGCAGTCTAGTCTCAAACACTACTTATAAACTAAAGCTTGGATATTCAGAGTTAAACTGATGAGCTGAATGGGCAGGCAAATATATGTGACATCACAACCATGACTAATTAAAAATAGTCCAGTTTCCATAAATTGCCTGTTTGGGTGGTGAATCACACTTTAATTTCCATTAATATGTAGCCAACTAGGCCCTGTAGAGAAGACTGCCAATAGAATAGGCGTGGGACAGAGGGGGGGGGGGGGTATAAAGACCCCTAGCACTCTAGCACTATGCAGCAGTGGAGGAACTGTGTTCTCTGGAATGATGGTCGTTGCTCCATCCAATACTTTTGCGATGAGCTGAGGAGTTGGGGGTGATGAGGTGGGGTGATGATCATCCAACATCCTGACCTCACTAATGTTCTTGTCACTGAATGCAATCAAATCCTCACAGCAATGGTCCTTCTCCAGAATCTAGTGGGAAAGCTTCTTCTTCTGGACAGTAGAGAGTTACTTCAACAAAAGCAGAGTTAACTCTTTTTCAACAGAAACAATGAATGAAAAGTCCCAATACTTTTGTCCATATAAAGTATGTTGGGTATCTGTAATGTGTATCTGCTGGATATGGAGTTAAATTAGGGGCGTGTGAACCAGTAGACACACTGTGTTACTTGTGTCGGCTTCTCTTTGGAAGCATTTGCACGTTTGCGTAGGCTGACCACTGCCTCGGTCCATAATGGCCTGGGAAAAACGCTGCCAGCAGGTTCCATTTAGGAATACAAGATTCCAATTAGAGATAGATGATTCTGTACACTACATTATGCAGGATTACAAGGTAAAGGCGAGAATTACACAACTGCTATCAGGAACTACTCACTCATAATGAAGGTAGTGCAGATATGATTTAATGCCCCTAGAAACAAAATCAGAGCTTAAAGAGAAGGCTGAAGGACTTGGGGTGGATTTGGGGGCCTGAGCCAATTACTGGTCAATTATCTGAGCCAATATGTGATTGTTACACATGTTATATTTTAATGAATTCATTTACATTATTGGCCATTGATTTAGTGCAATGGTTTTAATTAATACTGTTATATTACTGAAACATTCAGATGTTACTAACATGTTTTTAATATCAGCTTTAATTAAGTTAGTAATATGAGTTTCTATAAATCTCAGTACTCGGTAAATACCATGTGACACGTTATCATGCTTTCTGCGTAGGATGATTCAAATGTAAGTCACTCTGGATAAGAGCATCAGCCTAATGCTGTCAGTGTAAATGTATTTATAGTAACAGATGTTTTGATCAGGGAATTGGGGGTGCCCAAACATTTGCATGCCACTGTAACTATTAACAATCATTAATAAGTTATTATATAATACCTAAGCTGTTGATTTATTAAGGGCTGTTATTATACATACAGTGTTACCAAAGTTCAGTTTATTATAATATATATAATATTAGGCAGGTGGTACTAATGTTATGGCTAAATCTATGTAATTGGTAGACATTATGTATCAATAAATATAAATAAATTTAAATTATTAACCATTTATTTGGTCATATGTCATGTTTTTATTGTTAAATTATCTAAACATCTACATAATAGTAACAGATCATTAATATCAGCTTTAATACATTAGTTAAATGATTGGAAATCAATTGGATCAATCAATTAGGATTTATGCAAACCTTTCTGTATTGTCAGTATTGTATTTGTCAGTATTGCAAATGCAGTTTTTCTAAATATTGATGTTTAGTATGTCAGCAAATAAATGCTCATGATTTTTTATTTATTTATTAATGCATATTTAACACTCCTGGTCAAAAAAAAGATGTTATTGTGAATAGCTAAGTAAGTAAAAGAGGACTCAAAGCAAATGGTCGGGCACCCTGCATGATCAGTACTTAGTAACACTTTGGCAAGTATCACAGCTTTTCGCAGCAGCTAAAAGTCTCTCAGCCTTTGTTTGGGGGGGATTTCTGCTCATTCTGCTCATCTCTGCTCATCTTTTTTGCTCATCCTGCAAAAGGATTTTAGTTCTGTGAGATTCTTGGATCGTCTTGCTGCTCTTCTGGGGTCTATATCCACAGATTTGTGACGATGTTTAGGTCGGGGGGGGGGGGGGGGGGGCAGTGAGGGCCATGGCAAAAACCTTCAGCTTGCACTTCTGTAGATTATTTTGAGGCGTGTTTAGGAGTATTATTCTGCTACATTTACCAGTATTGGCATCAGTGCCAGTGCCACACTTAGCTCCTGTGTTTGCTGTTGCAGAACCAGAATATGATTTATTAGCCATGTATGTTCACACACAAAAGAAATTTGGGTCCAGCCTGTGGCCCTTGGGATCTCTTTAGTACTCAATAATACATATTTAATGAGCTTAGATTTTACAAACAATACACAATATATACAATATATCCATTATACACAGTATACAAGCAATACGCTGACTACACTATACTCTACAATGGGCTTCAGCATTGCATTTCCTGTGGCAGACTGGGGTTCGATTTCCTGGCTAGGAAAGCAAACTACACTACACCAGTAAGAGTCCTTGGGAAAAGACCCTTAACTCTACATTATTTTACCTGTATCTAAATACAGTCAGACAAATGCTGTAAATGTATACATAGTAATAGAAATTCTGATCCAGGGGTGCCCAAACTTTTGCATGCCATTGTAACTATTAACAGGCCTGGTATTACACAATGTTACTTTAAGTGCTTTCAAAATTTTATTTATTATATTTAATATTATTATTATTATTGTGAGTGTTGTGTTGATAATTTGCCCTAAACTATCTGAATATATAGAAAAAAAATAAAATAAAATTTAAAAAAATAAAATATCGGCAAATTTCACAATTTGTAGCCCCTTAAAATTGGTATCGGTATCAGCCACTATCGCCCTCATATCGGTCGACCCCTAGTGGACTCATGAGGAACATGCACTGCAAACACTTCATAATAATGAAGGTGAGGCTGATCTGATCTTCATCCTCCTGTAAAACATAGATTTCTGACAGGCATAAGGGGTGAAGGACAGGTGGAGACTGGAGTGGAGATCAAAGTGCCATCACGGATCCACAGATCCAAAGATCCCTGGAGGACACGCGGAGAGGTCCTGAACGAGGTCCACTCCAGTGTCCAGGTCCAGATGTTTGTTCTCTGCCCAAGCACCCCCCCCCCTGATTTCAAGCCACATCTGGCTCACTGCGTTGTCATACGCCGCTGGTGCGCATGCGCGCGCAACAATTAGTTCTAGTTTGAAGATTGGAGGAGAACAAAACGTTGGATAAACGTTTGGGTTTTTTTACGCAATCGCGAAGAACCAGTCCTCCAGGTTAAACTCAACACCTGCCCTTCCAAAAACGACCAGTCTACCTCTCTACCAAACATCTCTATGGTCTCGAGACGCACGAGATTTGAATGCAACTGCAATGCAAACTTTGCAAAGGCTTTCTGTGGAGCGTGCACCATCTAGATGTCCATCAAACGTGTGCATAAATCACGTCGCCGTGCTTACTGCACATTTCTCTAGTCCTCCGTCCACGAGACTGGCGTTTATTAACACACTGCGTCCAATGAAACTGATTGCAAACGTTACGCAGCTGCTTGCAGCCCCGTGTTAATGCAGCAGTGCTCGAGATCAAGGCAAAGAAACGCCGGAGAACGGGTTTAGCTGGCAGCTCGCGCACGCAGATGAGCTGTAAATGTGCACGCAATGCTTGCACATTGCTGGTGAAGGCATGTGCATGCACGGTCTTGCGTGCACTGACTAAACTGGACCTTCTTAAAAACTCTAGGCTACTGAAACATCGCATTGCCTGCAGCGTCTCGCGTTGGCTCGAGTCAAATATGTGCACCAGTTCCACCAGTTCCATAGGAATAAATTGCACTGCACCGAAAAGTCTGCAAACTGGAGGATAACAGTGTAAGGGGATGCACATCTAAAGCACGTTCATCTAAAAGCACCAGCAAAAGACACCCCCCCCCCTCCAGTGCAGCTTCATCCATGCACAACCAGACCCCCAGCTCACCTCATCACGACAGAAGAACCGAGCAGATCTGCACAACATCAGCGCACTTACCGTGCACGCGAGTGAAAATGAGGGAAAATATTATATTCCAAGTTATAAATCCCGCTTTAATCCTCATGCTTTTGGCGCGTTGAGAGTTCGCCCGCGCGCATCTGATGCATCCTCTGCTAGAAAGGGCTAAAAATCCGCTCCACAAGGCAGGGCACGCGTCCCTGTAAACTGCTTTCATGGTCTCGAGCGCGGTGAAGAAGTGGATATCCCTCGCGCGCAGAGCCGTGCTGTGGCTGGCGAGGGTCACTTTGTCGGTGTGAGGAGCGTTAGGTGGATCTTCTGGAGAGGAGGAGGAGGAGGAGGAGGAAGAGGGGGGGACTAGCATAGCAACCCCGACGAGGACTCAACCATCTCGCTTACAGGAGTTGGGTTTTTCCCCCCACCTGTATTCAGCCAAGCCCCGCCCTCCTGCGCTGGGATTGACTAGTAGCGTAGAACTCCAGTTTAGAACGCTTAATTACTGCGATAGACCACGCCCCCAACACGCTGATTGGCTAGTAGTTCATATTCAAAGAAGTCAGTTATTCTAGAATGCTTAACGTTTATGATAAGCCACGCCCTCAGCACTCTGATTGGCTAATAGTTCATATTCAAAGAAGTCAGTAACTCTAGAACGCTAAAGCCACGCCCCCTGTGCAGGGATTGGCTATAAGTTCATATTCTCCAGTCTTTCTAGAACTAGTAGTTCATACCCCGAAGCACTCAGTCATTCTAGAAAGTCTAGAATTTAAAACAAGCCACGCCCCCAGCACTGGGATTGGTTAATGGTTAATATCCACAAACAGTCAGTCATTGTAGAATGCTTAAGGTTTGCGACAAGCCACGCCCCCAGCACTGGGATTGGTTGATTGTTAATATCCACAAACAGTCAATCATTGTACAATGCTTAAGCTTTTGACAAGCCACGCCCCCAGCACTGGGATTGGTTGATGATTCACATTCACAAACAGTCAGTTATTATAGAATGCTTAAGGTTTGCGACAAGCCACGCCCCCAGCACTGGGATTGGTTAATAGTTAATATCCACAAACAGTCAGTCATTGTAGAATACTTAAGCTTTTGACAAGCCACGCCCCCAGCACTGGGATTGGTTGATGGTTAATATCCACAAACAGTCAGTCACTGTAGAATGCTTAAGGTTTGCGACAAGCCACGCCCCCAGCACTGGGATTGGCTGGTAGTTAATATCCACACACAGTCAGTCATTCTGCTCCGCCCCTCAGCACTCATAGAGTCATTATAAACACCACCTGAATTAGCTAGCACTTTACACCCACTATCACATAAACCACGCCCTCTTTTACTCTCATTGGTTGATAGTTCACGCCCACAAGCATCTTTCTAGTACGCTAAAGCCCACCCCTGAAACCAAGAGCTGGCAACAGTTCAGACTCACAAGCACTTAAGGATGAACTACTAGCCAATCCCAGCTCGGGGGGCGGGGCTTGTTGGAATAGGGGTGTCTGTAAATAACATATGTCTGCCGGAAAACGGGTAGGAAAAACACACTGAACTAGTAGCCAATTGCAGCGCAGAAGACGAGATGCTTCTGGCCAGGGGGCGGGGCTTGACGGAATACAGGTGGGAATAGAAGAACGCCTCTGAGACAGGGACACAAAAGTGGTCTGTGTGCTCCTGTGGAAGCCTGTGAGGAGCTGTGGGGGTCTCTCTCTCTCCCTCTCTCTCTCTCTCTCTCTCTCTCTCTCTCTCCCACTTTCATTCAATGTCTCTCACCCAGAAGACCATCAGAGGGGCTTTCAGCTGTGTTTTGATATCATGGCATTATTTTATTGCCCACCCAAGTTCAGCTCACAACACGTTTCTCAGCGCGTGAATTAGCCAGCCTTGGAAGATGTTTTGAAAACACACACACACACACACACACACACACACATACACACACACACACTTAATAGGATGTGGGTTGAAAAGCGTGCAACTTTTCTGCTTTGGTAAATAAATAAATAAATAAATAAATAAAAATACAGATAAACAAACAAACAAACAAAAATATTAAATTAATTTCCAAGGAAACACATTTAAATATAAAATAAATATGTATAGAAATAAATACTTTAAATATAATTAAATATATTCATAAAATAAATAATAAATAAATAAATACACATAAAAAATAAGGTGCCTCGAAATGTGTGATTTTTAGAAGAGGTCTTCTGCCATCTATAGGTTGCTCTATTCTCAGCTCTCCTTCGTTCTTTCCCCCCAACCCTCTCTCTCTCTCTCACACACACACACACACACACACACGCTGACAGACTTCACAGAGAGCCTCAGTGCAGGCGACTCTAACTGGGAACACGAGCTCAGGTGCCACTGAACATCAGAGAAAATGCGCGCGCTCGTAATACACAGATAAAAGAGTAATGAACAGGCGCTCGTGAGAGAAGGAGGAGAAAGGGAATGCGTGGAGGCCACTTAAGAGCTGTCCAAGGTGCTGAATTAATCAAGCCACAGATGGAGGCTACGCTCACAGCAGGCTTTTAGATTTTAATGCGAGCGAATGATAGAGCGCACAGGTTAAACTGGGAGCTGGCGGAGTGATTTCTGCACTTTGGTGGTCATGAAAATCACCAAGCCTTCACTTCTAACACCCTAAGCCTCGCCCTCCTGGGCTAGGATCTACTAGTAGCTCATATGCACGAGCAGTCAGTTATTATAAAACAAGTAGCGTTTGCAGCAAGCCCCTCCCCCTGCTCTGGGATTGGCTAGAAGTTCACATTCACAAGCGTTTAGCCATGCTAGTGAGCTTATCATTTGCTACAAGCCCCGCCCTCCACCACTGTGATTGGTTGATTGCTCACATTGGAACAGGTCAGTCAGTCAATACAGGACACTTCACGTTTGCGACAAGCCACGCCCCCAGTACAAGCATTGGCTAATAGAAATGTCAGTCCTTACAGGACACTTCACGTTTGCGACAAGCCACGCCCCCAGTACAAGCATTGGCTAGTAGAAAGGTCAGTCATTACAGGACGCTTCACGTTTGCGACAAGCCACGCCCCCAGTACAAGCATTGGCTAGTAGAAAGGTCAGTCATTACAGGACACTTCACGTTTGCGACAAGCCACGCCCCCAGTACAAGCATTGGCTAGTAGAAAGGTCAGTCATTACAGGACGCTTCACGTTTGCGACAAGCCACGCCCCCAGGACAAGCATTGGCTAGTAGAAAGGTCAGTCCTTACAGGACACTTCACGTTTACGACAAGCCACGCCCCCAGTACAAGCATTGGCTAGTAGAAAGGTCAGTCATTACAGGACGCTTCGCGTTTGCGACAAGCCACGCCCCCAGTACAAGCATTGGCTAGTAGAAAGGTCAGTCATTACAGGACACTTCACGTTTGCGACAAGCCACGCCCCCAGTACAAGCATTGGCTAGTAGAAAGGTCAGTCATTACAGGACACGTCACGTTTGCGACAAGCCACGCCCCCAGTACAAGCATTGGCTAGTAGAAAGGTCAGTCCTTACAGGACACTTCACATTTGCGACAAGCCACGCCCCCAGTACAAGCATTGGCTAGTAGAAAGGTCAGTCATTACAGGACACGTCACGTTTGCGACAAGCCACGCCCCCAGGACAAGCATTGGCTAGTAGAAAGGTCAGTCCTTACAGGACACTTCACGTTTGCGACAAGCCACGCCCCCAGTACAAGCATTGGCTAGTAGAAAGGTCAGTCATTACAGGACACGTCACGTTTGCGACAAGCCACGCCCCCAGTACAAGCATTGGCTAGTAGAAAGGTCAGTCCTTACAGGACACTTAACATTTGCGACAAGCCACGCCCCCAGTACAAGCATTGGCTAGTAGAAAGGTCAGTCATTACAGGACACGTCACGTTTGCGACAAGCCACGCCCCCAGGACAAGCATTGGCTAGTAGAAAGGTCAGTCCTTACAGGACACTTCACGTTTGCGACAAGCCACGCCCCCAGTACAACATCAATGGCCACAATCAGTCTTAACATTAAAACCACCTGTGCACGTCCGCCCTGTGCCACCCACTCTGAAGGTTTCCTGTGGTCTCTGGCATCAAGACAACCAAGAGTTGTGAGGTGGGGCCTCCATGAGCACCAATGAGCTTTAAGTGCCCATGACTCTATCGCTGGTTAGCCAGTTGTCCTTTCTTGGAGCAGTTTTGGTAGATGCTGACCACTGCATACCAGAAACCCCCCCCCCCCCAAGACCTGGCTCAAGTATGTTCTGACCCAGTCATCTAGCACATCACAGTTTGGCCCTTGTCAAAGTGTCTCAGATCCAGATGCTTGCCCATTTTTCCTGCTTCCAACACCAGCATCACCTTCAAGAACTGACTGTTCATGTGCTGCCTAATATGTAGACTCCCACTCCTTGACAGATGCCATAATAACTGGATAATCAATGTTACTGATGGTCAAAAATCTAAAACATATGTTTTATGCAATTTTGCAGTACAGGACCATGGTAAAGGTAAAGGTGCACGTATTTGTCATTGTATTGTGTACACTGTACAGCAAAATGTGTCCTCCGCATTTGACCCATCTGTGGTAGTGAACACACACACACACACACACACACACTAGTGAACTAGGGGCAGCGAGTACCGCCCGAGGATTAGTGGTGGCTCAGCGGTTAGAGCACTGGGATATTGATAACAGGGTTGTGGGTTCGATTCCCAGGCACAGCAACTCACACACACACTAGTGAACTAGGGGCAGTGAGTACACACACACACACCCAGAGCGGTGGGCAGCTAACTCCAGTGCCTGGGGAGCAGAGAGGGTAAAGGGCCTTGCTCAAGAGCCCAACAGTGGCAGCTTGCCGAGCCCGGATATCGAACCCACAACCCTGTTATCGAGATCCCGGCGCTCTAACCACTGAGCCACCACTGCCCCTGTACAAAGCCCTCTGCAATTAATGAATAAAAAAATGCAGACTCATCCCAGAGGTGGATGGAGTTGCTCTGCAGTTCAGTGGTGGGGGGCTTTGCTTTGGCTTTGCAATGGGAATTTTACATGTTAGATATAATCTCTTTATTTCCTTCCTTCCTTCCTTCCTGCTGCCGTCAGACTCCACAACCAGCACTGCTCCCAGAGGACCACATACACACACACACACCCAAACTACACACACATGTTTAGGGAACAGAGATCCCTCAATGCAAAAATACTATGTGCAATACCCCCCCACACACACCACATGTGCAATTAAGAGTCATTTGCTGTAAATAATATTGCTATTGCTTTTTAAATTCTTATTTATATTGCTATATAGTGTAAATGATGTATCTACATTTTTGTGTCTTGCTATCCCTTTCTGCTGTGACACTGAGAATTTCCCCACTGCGGGACTAATAAAGGATTATCTTATCTTATCTTATCTTATCTTATCTTATCTTATATCTTAAAATATTTCCCCTTTAGGAGCTGTCCAAGGTGCTGAATTACTTAATCAACACATGGAACCTGCAGTTACAGCAGGCCTGTAGATTTTCATTACTCCAGAAAATGCTGGTCCACTGCTCTATAGCTCAGTGCCGAGGGGGGGGGGGGGGGGGGGGTTTATACCCTTCAGCTGAGTCTTTGCATTGGGAATTTTACATGCAAGATATAGTCACTTTATTTCCTGTCCCAAGCCACCAGTAAATCTGCATGTCTCATTTGAGTTTTGTTGGTAAAATATTAAATAGTACATAATAGCAAATAATCCTTTTTTTCTAGGGGACTATTTTGCCATAGAACCTCCTGCCTGTATCCCTCCATCACAAAGCAAGCAATTTGGTTTACGCTAGGTTTATGTCTGAACCTTTTAATTCATCTAAGCTTAGACAGTGGTGGAGGGCGGGGCTTGTGGCAAATGATAAACTCTCTAGCATGGCTAAACGCTTGTGAATGTGAACTTCTAGCCAATCGGGGGGCGGGGGCAGGGCTTATTGGAAACGCTATGTGTTTTATAATAACTGACTGCTTGTGCATATGAGCTACTAGCCAATCCTAGCACAGGAGGGCGGGGCTTAGGGTGTTAGAAGTGAAGTCTTAGTGTTTTTCATGACCACCACAGAAAGAAAGGCTTTTAGGCTTAGTCTAAACTTAGAGGTATCTTTGAACTATTAGTCTATTCTAACTAGCTGAGGTTATTCTTGAGTAAACAGTGAAGCACTTTTGTAAGTCGCTCTGGAGAAGAGCATCTGCTAAATGCCTTAAATGTAAATATAAATGTAAATGTAATTCTGCAAACAAATGACTTTCCCCTTTAAGGATTTCCCCTCTGTGAGCTGTCCAAGGTGCTGAATTAATCAAGCCACACATGGAAGCTACAGTTTCAGCAAGCTTTTTAGATTTTAATGTGAGCAAATGATAAAGCGTCCAGGTTAAACTGGGAGCTGGCGAGACTATTCACTCCATACATTAAGCTGGAGGGAAATGAATTAATAAATTCATACAAGCGGCCACGCTCTAGATGCATTCGCCTCCTGAGAGTGGTCGTAATTTTAGACCTGCGTGCGCCGGTATTGCAAAGGGCAGCGTGTTATACATTACGGTCACTCTGAGTAAGCTGGCATCATCAGAATGGCCAAACTGAAGCTGAGCAGTGCGGATTTATTCACTGTACCCTGTACTGAACAGTGTTTTTTTGGCTTATTAGTTGCTGCTAGTCGTTACAGTTCATTGGCTCAGCCACCATAGGTCCAAAAGTATCTGGAATTCAATAAAATGTTAAGGAGAATGTGATCAATTTTCCCAAGTAATTCTGCTGTAAGTCTAGAGAAACTACTCAGTCTAGCTGAAGGCCAAAATTTTAAATAGGTGGAACCTCTTCTAACCCACTACCAACTGCACCACCAGGCCAATTGCTCAAAATTGCAGTTTTTTACTTTTGTGATCTATTGGTAAGTAAAAAACATGCCAGCACTGTGAAGTGTAAAGTGTAAAGTGGTGCACAGTATAGCTGCCCTCCAGCTAATATGTCCATGTGGGGCCAGCATGGGTCGCCCAACTGGGAACCAGAAATGTATGTCCTCTGCATTTTACATTGGCCCCACATATGGATTCCCACCAGGGCCAGTAATGGGACCTGGAGGGGTCAAACATGGGTACCATCTGGGTCACACAGGGTGTGATATAGAATAGATGTGAGATTAGGGTGGGCTGTAATGATGAGGCCCTTTTGAGAAGGCCAGTTGGGTCCCAGTTAGAACACATGTAGAAACCTGGAACCCACCAAGCCCACAAGTTCCACCTGTGTGAGCCCCACATAAGCACTGCTGGCTGGGCCTGCGAGACGCGGTCGTGACTTTTCGCTTATTTAGCTCTTCTCTTTAGCGCCACTCCAACTACTCGAAGCCTCTCGCAGGCCTGACTGCTACGGTAAGCAACCAATCGAATTTGAAACCTCTCCCATGCCGACACGGACACACAGCTTCCCTCGCCACTTTCACGAGCGAAGTAAGACGAACCACCTCTCCGGCATGTTAAGAGCTTTAATTTCCACCTTAATGGCAGAATTGGAGAGCAGGAGTTATCCAGGCCAGTCTGTCTGGAGGGCCTTTTGCACATTAGCAGTCGGCGGTGGCCTTCCTGCCTAGCGCCGGATCCTTAGGCACCATCTGGTGGTCTGCTTTCAGGAAGAGAGTGTGCATTACCGGAGCTCATTAGTGCTGCGCTTTGCAAAGCCTCGCGTGCCCCCGCATTCCGCCTGCCGGCCAATTTAATAACTAGCAGCGCTCACCTTGTCTGATCTGCGGCGCTCTGGTGACTCTGCACAAGTCCTCTCAATTTACTCAGCTAACCACTGAGGTGCGTCTGCCTCTTTTCATCCTTCTGGAAGCGCTGACCCCAACAGGTCTTTTACGGCCTGAGAAATGGCCAACAGAGGTCATTTATCTCGCCTGTCTTTCTCTGCTTATTCTTGGAACATGAATATTAGCCAATGATCTTCACTGCAAGTCAAGCCTTTCATAAAAACACAGGTAACAGGAGTTCTGTCTACAGCTAGGTTTAAACTGAACTGAACGCCTCCATGAGAAAGTAACACAGCTTCACAAAATGCTTTACGGAAGTCGGAGACTAGGGCTGCGTCCCGATTGCGTACAACACACTAATACTATAGGATATAGGCTATATCTTAATAGTGCGAGTTTGGCAGGTTATTGCATGCAGTATTAAAGCAAAACCCTCTCGTACTAGCAGAAAGTGATGAAGCATTGCAGTGCCAACATATACTAATGGTGCCAAAAGTTTGTGGACACCCCTTCTAATGAATGCATTCAGCTATTTTCAAAGTTGTTCTCATTGCTGATATAAATGTGCAAGTTCCTGTAGAGACGTACTGTCAATAGAATTGGACCCTCTGAAGCAGATCAACACAAACCTATTAAGACCATGCTGCGTAATGCCAGGTGTGGGCTAGAGGGGTATGAAGCCCCCCAGCAGCATTGAGCTGTGGAGCAGTGGAAGAACTGTGTTCTCTGGGACGATGGACGGGGCTCCATCCAATACTTTCGGGATGAGCTGGAGAGTTGGGGATGATGAGGTGGGGTTGTGATCATTCAACATCCTAAACTCAGTAACGCTTGTGTCTCAATACTTTTGTCCATATACTGTACATCACTGCAAGTTCTCAGTCCTGTTGTTCCAGATGTGAGTAGCTCACTTGGACACTTCTATCTGCACTGCATACTCCAAAATGAGTTAGTATTTAGTTCAAATTTGGGACGCGCCCCAGCATCGTTTCAGGTCGTAACCCCTTTGCAGGCCCCACTGGCTTGCCCTCAGTTCCTCCACTCAAAAGTTCTTTCACTCAGGGTGGTCGGAACTGTTTTACGCCCCCTCCTTTGCCCCCCGCAGGCACTTGGCTCGCCCGCTAGCCCTGAACGAGAAAGGCGATGCAGAGAAATGGAACTGCTCACCGTGTTAATTCAGCAATAAATCACCTCACCGGAGGGCCAGCCGAAGGGTTCGCGCTGAGCACACGTTGACTCCGCTCTATCTACGCTGAAATTGCTTCACGGCAGAGAGGTTGGAGGTCTTATTAGCTCGGAAGGTTAATACGCTAATGGCCGCTTTGGTAGCGTGACCAAAGTCCACGTACCTGTATGCATCGTAAAAAGATTATTTGAATGGAAAAGCAGCAGAGGTGACGACGGGTGTCACGGGTATTTTAGGCATTACAAGCTGGCTTGTGCTTGAGGTGCTGGAAAATGCTTGATGCTACACAAAGCAGGTAGAGCTAGTCGGGTTCACGCCAAGATCAGAGAAATGCAGGCCTACAGATGTTTCCTTCACAGGAAAAAAAAAAGGACGGTCTTGCCAAGAACATTCATCCGCTTCCTTCATCTATCATAACCGGCATCTACACTCTCAATTGGTTCCAAACTGGTCCTGGCTTGGACATATGGTTCTATAAGAGCGTAAATTACAATAAACTCTTTGGAGTCTTTTTTGATTCAGAAAAAAATTGAACGTAATAATCACACGTCCAGCCCCAGAGTGTTAAGATAACCTCCATTCATCAGCCTACCCCCTGGACAGGGCACCAGGTCCATCACAGGGTGTTGATTTGACTTACACCATATGGACAAAAGTATTGGGACACCTACACATTTCCCCTTCAGGAGCTTTTATAGACATAAGCATTAATATGAGCTGGTCCCCCTTTGCTCTGAGCTCTACCAGCAGCAGCAGGTCTGGAGCTCTGCTGCAGTTACTGAGTCAGTTGGAGGCTTTTCTGCACTCTGCTCTGAGCTCAGCACTCGGCCCTGACCCCGCTCTGTAACTTTACGTGGTCGGACAGACACTCGGTGGCTGAGCTGCTCTCTGTGAGCTGTTCCTCCTAAACTCTTCCACTGTTCAATAATAATACCACTCACAGCTGATGGTGGAAAATCTAGGAGGGAAGGTCTAAATTTCACCAGCTGACTTGTAGTTGTTGGTGCAGCGGTGTCTCCTATTACATTCAGAACCACGCTGGAGTTCAGTGAGCTCTTCAGAACCTCCCAGTCTTTCACTAATGTGTGTAAGAAAGGCAGACTGCATGGCTAGGGGCTTGATTTTATACACCTGTGGCAAAATAGGACTGAATGAAACACCTGAATTCAATGATTAAGAATAGGTCCGAATACTTTTGTCCATATAGTGTATATTGGTATTTTACTAATAAAACTGCTTGCCAATCTAGTCTGATAACAGTGCCTGTATTTCACAGTGAGAGTAGAGCCACACTGAGCAATAATGAGGCCTATCAAATGTTGGGATCTATATAATACACAGCAAGTGAACAGTCACAGATCTGAGGCACTTTGACAAGAACCTAACTATGATGTTCTAGATGACTGGGTCAGAACTCCCAGATCTCCCAAACAGCTGGCAGGTCCGGTGGGGTGTTCCCGGTATGCAGTGGTCAGAGCCTACCAAGGAAGGACAAGCAGTGTGGTTCTTGATCACAGTTTGGTTCTTGTCAAAGTGGCTCAGGTTCTTATGCTTGACTATTTTTTCTGCTTTTCACATTATATCACCTTCACTTGCTGCCTAATATGTAGATCCCACCCCTTTACAGATGAAACCACTGTAGAGGAAGATAATCAGTGTCTATCACTTCACTTTACTGTCAGTCGGTCTTAATGTTATGGCTGATCAGTGTAAGCAGAATTGCTTGGAAAGTGTCCCATCTTAGCCGATCGCTTAATGAAGATGTCAAAGCTTTGGAAACAACGTAACTTTGCATTATGCCGTAGTGGCGACTGAGGTGGTTCCACCCCGAAGGCTGTTCCCCCAGCCATCATTTATGCCCCAATACACCTTTACGAGAGTGGGCTCTCTGCACACGGACAGTGTAAATGTGTGGAAAGTGATGTAAAACTCCTACACAACCCAACATCACAGCCTCTGTTATAGGATGTCAAGTGCTACCTTCTTATTAATCCATGAGGAGCTATTTATCATTCCCAGTGTGTGTCTCTTCTGACATATATGACGATGATATTACAATATTATCGATTTTACGAGCTGAAATGTCACATATGCATCATGGCTGTATGTGATGTGTGTATGTGAGTGTGCTGAGAGCAAGAAGGGGGTTGCAGGAGGCGAGACGTCTGGGAATTTCGGCACTATGGCCTCCCTTCAAAAAACCCAGCTGGCCACTAACGGCAATAGATGTTGGTATCTGGAGGAACTTTTGGAGGTTCTTCAGTTTGAACTGTGGAGGAACCTCTTATCTTGAAGGTTCCTCAAAGCACCTTAAGAGGTTAAAGGTGCAAGTATCTGTCACTGTACTAGACACACCAGTGAACTAGGGGCAGTAAGCACCCCCCCAGCCAACTCCAGCACCAAGGAAGCAGAGAGGGTGAAGGGCCTTGCTCAAGGATCCAACAGTGGTAGCTTGTCAAGCCCAGGTATTGAACCTACAACCTCGTCATCAATAGCTCGGAGCTCAAACGGCTAAGCCAGACAGCCCCGAAGAGGTTAAGAGGTTCCACCACAGTTTCAAACTGGAGAACCTCCAAAAGTTCCTCTAGGGTCTTATATTTTTAACAGTGTAGGTTTAACGTCAGTACTACGTCTAATGCCAGCGTCAATGTGATGTAGAAAAGTGACGACAGCTGATGTTGATATTATTTTGCTTCTCAAGCAAGGATATGGTGATCAAAACCCCACATCTGATAAACGTTAATGTCCACACAGCATGAAATCCAAACATTGTTAAATGTTCATATGTTTGTCTAATGTTGTAGCTTTAACCCATTGTAACCCAATGGTAGTTTCAGATGGATATGTGTTCGTCTCCAACCGAAATTCAACGTCTGTACGACATTACGTTGTGACGTCAATCTTCATTTTCAACTAAAATATGATGTCTGTCTGACATGAGTGTCCAACGTCTTTCCGACATCAAATTAACATCCAATGCCTGCTGGCTAGAGCTAGAAGTGGTATGCAGGACAAGGTTTCATGTCAGGGAGATGTTTGAGAACCCCTATGCCATAGCCCTGCTCCAAAGAGCCCTCTTTAGCCGGCCACCATTGCTGATAGATGTCGGCATCTGGTTGAATGGAGACTGTGATGTTGGGTGACTAAACTCAGGACAACGTCTAATACCAACATCTATGTGATGTTGAGTGGTGATGACAGCTGACGTTGATGCTTTGTTGGTTTTAAGTTGTGATGTTAAGTAACTTGAATTATCTTCCAAATGTCACAAGCTGACATCATATTGAGGTATAATATCAATATTCAGTAGTGATATGGTGACTAAACCCAACATCGGCTAAACATTGGGTTTTTGATTTTTGACAGATATGTGACTTTGATTTCCAAACAAAACATCTATAATATCTGTCTAATGTTGAAGCGTGATGTCAACACAACATTGTTTTTTTAAGGAAATGTGACTTTGATTTACAAACCAAAATATAACATCTGTCTAATGTTGGAGCTTGATGTCAACACAACATTGTTTTTTTAAGGAAATGTGACTTTGATTTACAAAACAAAATGTAACATCTGTCTAATGTTGGAGCTTGATGTCAGCCCAGTGGTATTTATTATTTTTTTACTGATATGTGATTTTGATTTCCAACCAAAATTCAACATCTGTCTAATGTTTGAGCTTAATGTCAACACAACATTGTTTTTTTAAGGAAATGTGACTTTGATTTACAAACCAAAATGTAACATCTGTCTAATGTTTGAGCTTAATGTCAACCCAGTGTTATTTATTATTTTTTGTCTGATATGTGATTTTGATTTCCAACCAAAATTCAACATCTGTCTAATGTTTGAGCTTAATGTCAACACAACATTGTTTTTTTAAGGAAATGTGACTTTGATTTACAAACCAAAATGTAACATCTGTCTAATGTTTGAGCTTAATGTCAACCCAGTGTTATTTATTATTTTTTGTCTGATATGTGATTTTGATTTCCAACCAAAATTCAACATCTGTCTAATGTTTGAGCTTAATGTCAACACAACATTGTTTTTTTAAGGAAATGTGACTTTGATTTACAAACCAAAATGTAACATCTGTCTAATGTTTGAGCTTAATGTCAACCCAGTGTTATTTATTATTTTTTGTCTGATATGTGATTTTGATTTCCAACCAAAAGTAAAGATGTTACTGTATAGAGTTGGAGCTTAAAGTCAACCCAGTGTTGGGTTTTGACGGATATGTGACTATTTTCCAACCAAAATTCAACGTCTCTTCAACGTTGGAACTTGATGTTAAAGATATGTGACTTGCACTTCCAACCAAAATTCAATTTCTTTTGAATGTTGGGGTTTCATGTCAACCCACTGACTTTAATTTCCAACCATAATTCCAGCCTCGATCTCGAGAACCGCTTTTGACATCTGTAGTTTTAAGAGTGAGCTCCTGTTCAGGAGACAGAGACTTCTCCACTTGTTGCTGGCATATTCAGTGTTCACTTCGCAGTTCGCCGTGCTCAAACAATACAGTACATGCTTTCATGGCGAATTAGTCGTACCAGTCTCGAGAGAATGTCTTGGGTCGTTGAATGCTTCTCACAGATTTTACATTAATGCCAAGCAAGTTCAGGTTAAGTGCTTCACTCAAGGACAAACTGGCGTATAGCATAGTCTTCATGGTGTTATTGTCAAAGCCATAACCATTTTTATCTCTCTTCAGCAGGCCGGGCTTCGCCTGCTCGCTGTCGCCTCATCGACCCAACAATCTCCACTCGTTCTTGAGCACATCCTGCAGCTCCGCCGCAATTGATATAACCGACGTGAGCGTAGGCACGAGGCCTCGTTTTTGGGGTCAGAGCGGAGCCATATTCTTCATACGTCCGGGAATAAAAACAGACATTAGACTAAATTGCTTCTGATTGCGAGACGTTTGAAGGCGAGTCGATATTGATTGCGAACTTGATTGAATCCCCCTGCTGAAACCGCACTCGCCCAGCCTGGGGCCACTCCAACGTGGGCCGGCAGGTGTCTGAATTTTATTTATTTATTTATATATTTATTTATTTCGGTTTTAATTAGCAACTCTTAGACAAAGGCCTCATTTGTATGCAGCCACCGGTCCCTCGGAGGAGAGAAAACAAACACACCTTCGAGAGCTTTCGTGAGGGAACGGGCAGTCTGGATTACAAAGACAGTTGTTTTTTTTCTTTTTTCTTTTTTTGTTTTTTTGCCGCAAACTGTTCAAGAAAGTTCCACAAAGTTCGTCACTCCCTTTAAAGTGACCCAAACTCAGAGCTTTTTGAACCAAGCGGAAGGGAACTTTTCTGTAATTGCCAGGCGAGGGTGGCAGAGCCTAAAATCACACTAGGACATATTATTCTGATTTCCATAATTGACTGAAATGTTGACTGTTATTTAGATAATCAACTCAAATTTGGTGGATCCCCCTATGTGAGTCTTGGTTCCTCCCAAGGTTTCTTCCTCCAGCTTGGAGGGAGTTTTTCCTTGCCACTGTCGCCTTTGGCTGCTTACTGGTGATCTCTTGTCTGATTGCTGATTCTGTAAAGCTGCTTTGTGCCAGTTGTAAAAAGAACTATACAAATAAATTTTATTTGACTTGACTTGACGAAGTTCTCAACAAAGCATAAAAAGATAAAACCCCTGGTGAGGAAGCCAAAGGCAACAGTGGAAAATAAAAACTCAATAACTTGAACATACCACCATAAAAAGACATCTAATACATATGACTTAGGCCAGAATCTTCTTAAAACTACAGATTCAGGCATATAAATTGTGTTTTTATCACCATTGTAAGTCAAGTCAAGTCAAATGGGTTTTTATTGTCATTTCAACTACATACAGAGTACACAGGATCATGGTGCAACACAGACACAGTGCATACAAAACACAAGTGCAACACAATACAAGTGCAGACTGACAACACAACACAATACAGACAGAGAATAATAAATAAATTAGGGGTAGTGTGCAAATTATGCTGTGTGTAATAAATATTGAGTCCAGTGAGGTAGTAAAGTTATTAGTGCAAAATGCTTCCCATATTGTCTGGGGTAAATGATTGGTGAGAGAGAGAGAGAGAGAGAGAGAGAGTAGTGTGCATGGAACAGAAAAAAACATCGGTTCAGTCTCTGGAGTTGAGAAGTCTGATGGCTTGGGGGAAGAAGCTATTGCAGAGTCTGGTCGTGTTGGACCGGATGCTGCGGTACCTTCTTCCTGATGGCAGGAGGGAGAACAGTCTGTGTGAAGGGTGGGTGGAGTCATCCACAATGCTGGTTGCTTTGCGGATGCAGCGGGCAGTGTAAATGTCCATAACTATATGGACATTTATAACTATATATTGTATAACTAATAACTAATACAACTGTCTGTAAGAGAGCTTTTAGAGGTATTAAGACGTTCAAATGTCTAGTTTAAATATGTAGAACTGGGTATAGGGACAGTGGGACATGTCCCTACCGATATCCAGCGACTACTGAATTGTCCCTAGCAATAATTGTGATCAAAGCTGAAAAATAGGCCGCTCCGTCAGTGTGTGTCTCTGTCAGTGTGTGTCTCAATGTTTTTGGTACATAAACGATCCACAGATCTCATTCTCAACTATTTAACCCACAAAGCAGTGTTGTTTAATTATGAATGGTTGCCTGATTAGATGTTTTCAGTGTGCAGCACAGAAAGCTAACTGTGGTGCTGGATTGTGTAATTATTGTCTCAGGAACACATAAAAACTCCCTTTGTGTTGAATGTTGGCTACCGTGTCTATAAATAAAGGCTGTAGATGACTTGAAATTGAGGTCAGAAGTTAATCATAAATGTACAAAGCCTTCAAAGCTTCCAGGGGACCCCCTGTTGACCACTTCTATGTCCCCACCAATGTCAAAATCAAACCTATGTCCTTGGTCTGATTACATTTAACACCGCTGTAAAGATTTCTGTAAGATTCTGTCCAACATAAAACCCACTCTGAATGACCTTGGTTTTTTTGTTTACATCTTAACCACTAAAATATTAAAATAATAAAGAAGCATGTTTGCAATAAAGCTTTCATTGATGTAAAGGTTCCTCACACTTCCCAGATCTCTATTATTAACATGGTATGGTGGTGAGGAGGGGGGGGCCGATCAGGACAACAAGCCCCAGGTGGAGCATAAAAAAGGCTAGCTTAGCCCTCACAGGTGGAGAGGAACACATGGGAGCAGAGACTCTAAGCAAGGGACCAGAGAGTCCTAGAAAAAAGCCAAGAACAAGTTAACCCGTCCTCAGTAGAGCCCCTTTTGGGTCTAATAAATGGAGTTATGTAATAACTGAAAGTTTGGGAGAAGGACCACGCCCAAACTCCTCCCCTCCATTTCTACACACTATAAAACCGTTCCTCTTCCTTCTCGTTCCCATGACGAAAGTTCGCACCCCACCACTGCCCCTGCTGCTCCTGATGATCCAATTATACTCAACCTCTACCTGGCAAGGGTGGTCTGTCTTTGGGTCCCATCGTCTCTAAGCTCTAAGTCCAAATTTCCTGAGTTCTCCTCAGCTAGCGTGGTTCGCAAAAGGTCCCTTTGATGGATTTGCATTTATGAGCTTGTCTTGTTGACTTCCGGTTGCAGTGGCCATGCCTCTTCTCAGAGGGTCATGCCACAGATGAAATAAAAAAAAAAGCAGCATAAATGACCACCCAGCCCGACATGCTGGAAGATTACCCGCTGAGGTCCCCTTCACCTGCGTCAGACCAGCTGCCACCTACCAGTACAACCAGCAGGCCCCACCAACCCACCACCACTCATGCCAGACCAGCGGCACACCCTCCTACCACTGCTACCTGCCTAATGACCATGTTCAAACCTAAATGGACTCTTAACTATCTGCTATATTAAGTTCTACTACACCATGATTAGTATATTATGATTATGATCAGAGCAGTTCAGCAGTATAGATGGTTTGGTAATTTTTATCAATAATTTATAAATAGTTCTGATCAGAGGAGGACGGGTCGGGTCCCCCTTGTGAGTCTTGGTTCCTCCCAAGGTTTCTTCCTCCAGCTCTGAGGGAGTTTTCCCTTGCCACTGTTGCCGTTGGCTGCTCACTGGGGGTCTTAGACTTTCATGTCTTCTTACGTACTAATTACTAATTATGTAAAGCAGCTTTGTGACGACAACAGTTGTCAAGGTGCTATACAAATAAATTTGACTTTGACTTTATGCATTTCATTATGCAATTCACATTTCTTGCTCCTGGGCTCCCCCTACAGTCTGGGAGTCTTATTCGTGCTTTGAGTGCCTCCTTACTGACAGCTGTACAAATGCATTTCTGGACAGGCCCAGAGAGACAAAACTGGCACTGAAGTGAAAGAAGCATGTGGGCTGAAGTGATAGGCAATTTTACCAAAATATGGCTCAGTTTGTGCTACGTTATGCAGTTCGGGTGTCCTGCCTGCTTTACCACTTCACTATGCAGTTAGAAGCTTTCCAAGCCAAGGGTAGCAATGCTAGAAGCACTAGTATCTCTATTACAGTCAGTGGAGCAAGACAACAATTTCACTAAAGTTGCAATTTTAAGGTAGAAATGCTACATATTGCTGCTTTAATGCTACATATTGCTGCTTGAATGCTACATATTGCTGCTTGAATGCATTAACAACCATGTACTGAGTTCCTTGTAGTACTGCAGTGAGGCTTCTCAGTACATCCAGCTTCTCTCAGCATAGGAACTGAAGTTTATTAGACTCTATTCCTATCTGTCTGGTCTAAAATCAAATGCTTGAGGTGTGAGAACAAGCAGGTCCAGAGCTGAGCTAACATAGCTCAATGAAATGAAACTCCTCTAAATCTGTAACTAAATATGAAGAGCTAAAATGAAGCTGAGGAGATTTTTCAGTCCCCTCGTGAACGGGACTGACAGGAAGTAAAAGCATTATCATTTGCAATCATTCAGAAAAGTAAAAATCCATCACAACTGTACTTAAGTGCACGGATCCACCTCCGGTAATTACAGGCCTCGTGTTAAGCTTTTCTTCCCGAACTGACACACGCAGAGAAGAGTAGACTCAGCTCCACGGCACGCTCAGCGGATTTCCTAACAATCTGCTCGAGTGCTGTCTGTCTCTTCATGGCTAACATTGCTGGTAAGTTGAGGAGCAGTGAAATCGTCCTGTGTTAATCGATGCTGTAGAACTGGTCTCAGGTGTACAGTGTGTGCTCTCTAAAGCACAGTGCAGGTGCTCCTTCAACACTGCTGATTTTTAGCTTGGGAAATGGATGATTATGGAGGGACTCCAGGGAATTCAGGCATGGCTCCCAGTGGTCTTGAACATCCACGTTTTCAAGCACTTGATGTGCTTTATTCTAAGTCAGGATTTAAGATCTAGAACCAGCGCAGACATTCTGAATTTTCCATCAGTGAAACATAAAAAGTGTGGATAAGTCTCAGCCAAATAGGGAGTCTCGCCTTTAAATATTCATAGGACGGCCTCACTTAGCAGTCTGAAAACAGCTTGAGACAACCTTCAATATGCTTACATTTAACACACTGTCCTTAGAATATTCCGTTGTTCTATTAAACTTGATCAAGTGTATTTTTCCGCCCGTATTTCACAAAGAACTTCAAAAAGTGTTTGCCTAAAAAGACAGCATTGAGTTGTTCTTCATTTTGTACCCATTTTTAAATGTTGTCAGGAATGGAAAACTGTGTTGGTATCTTGGTATGATTGAATAATGAGACAAACCGTGAACCTCAAACACTGCTGTTACTCCTTCCAGAAGAACTTCCAGAAGAACTTCCAGAAGAACCAAAAGAAAAAAATCAGAGCTTTGAAACGGGCCAATTCCAAAACCCCAAAACTGTTACATAACAGTCTTGAGCTGTTATATTTACACCCCATCATTTACATAAACCCAGCCCACTATGGAAAGCCTACCACGCTCAACAGCCAACAGCTACTTTGGGAGAATATAAAAGTGTGGCTAGAAAGGCTAAAAGCTAACACTTGGCCGAGCCGAGCAAATGGAGAAAGAGGAGAATAGGCTGGTCTTGGGTGACCTAGGCTAACCCAGCTGACTGGCAACAATCTCTTCAGCCTGTTAACCACGTACCAGAGCCGACCCAAGACATACTCGAATAATGCGGCCGCTTAGGGCCCCGACAGCACCAGGGGGCCCTCAGGAGCACCAAGATATCATGATAAAAAATACATATTTGAAAAAAATAACATTAAATAATAAAACAAAATGATATTACACAAGTAAAACAGATTTTTATATTCATTTATTTTTAATAATAATAATAATAATAATAATAATATTGCTGTTGGCTGCTGCCACTGCTGGGCAAATGCAGATATGCACCGTTTGGGTGGTTGATAAAGGCCTGGGTACTTCAGTATTGAACAATATCTCTCCAATAACAGGGTGGTAAGCAGACTTGTAAAACCTCATCTAAGCATCTTTCACAAGTCATATGCTTACTGTTTATACATCGACGACTTACTCAAATACTCAACAAGCGCACTATATGGCACCTTTAACGATGGGTGTGGCAGGAGGGCCCAAACCTGATAAATAAGAGGGGTGTCCATATACTTATGGCCATATTGTCTAACAAGTGCAGTTCTGAAGGTTATATCTGTTTCCATGTTCTTGTATAGCGCATACGACTGCATTTGTTGGCCACTATGTGGGCAAAAGTTTATGGACACCCCTACAAATGATGACGTTCAAGCATTTCAGACACTTCCGTTGCTGCCAGGGGTATACAATTAAGAACGCCGCAGTGCTATCTCCATAGACAAACACTGGCATTTGGCAACCAGAGCTCAGTGACCTTAAATGTGACACTGTCATAAGATGCCACCTGTTCCACAAGAAATATTTCTGGCCTGCAAGATCTCCCTGGATCAACTATAAGTGCTATTACTGTGAAATGGAAGTGTGCACATACTTTTGGCCATATTATAAAAATCACAAATCACAAAAAAATGCTACAGTTGTTCTGTTTAATTATGTATAAGCGTGTGGAGCAGTTCTCACATTCTGCACGGGTTGGGTTGTGCTGCCGCAGAGGCGACCGTTGTGTTGCCTGTTAAC
Source organism: Salminus brasiliensis (assembly GCF_030463535.1). Lineage (NCBI taxonomy): Eukaryota > Metazoa > Chordata > Actinopteri > Characiformes > Bryconidae > Salminus > Salminus brasiliensis. Next base: position 92,648,568 of record NC_132878.1, read on the forward strand.
ACAGCGTCCATTCCAGAACAGCACCGGCTGCCATGACAGCAACAACCCAGCAGGAGGGCCTTCAGAGAGTTCAGTCCGCTTACATTTCCCAAGCAGACCACGGGCGTCAAACTGCAGTCCTAAAGGGCCACAGCGGGACACAGCTTGGTGTTTTCCCGGGTTTTACGTCTGACTGAGCCAACAAAAGGCTCGATAATTAGCTGTGTATTTGACTGGGGTGAGTTAAATAGGGGACGCATGTCAATATGCACAGCAATGGGTAACCTGGGGTGATTTTTACTAAACATTTTATAATATAACTCTAGGTAAAAGCTGGTGTAGCTTCAGATATGACATGACTATTCAAATGCACTCTCAAAAATAAAGGTGCTTCAAATGGTTCTTTGAATGATGCCATAGAAAAAGCACTAGTGGTTCCATCCAGAACCATGTTTGTAGTTCTTGATAGCAATAGTAATAGTAATCAAGGCCCAAAGAATCATTACTTGATGTAAAGGTTCTTTAAACTCTCACAAATCTACTAAAAACATGGTGGATCTTCTAAGGGATCGCTCAAAGAACCTTTTAAAGAACCTTTATATTTGAGAGTGTGGCTTGTAACTCTATTTGTTATCATTGCAATAAATAATGTCATTTTTACTAATTATTTCTTAGTCGTGACTCAATGAAACAATCAGTTAAGCAGTTCCACCAAACATGCAGGTTCTAATCGTTTACCTTCATTATCAGTGAAGGAAATGTTTTATTAAAAGTTCCTTGTTTTGCCATAGTTGCTATTTCTTGACATCAAAACTAACCAAAAGGTTTCACAAGGATGTTTGCTTATGAATCTACAACATCCAGAAAAAACATCTAGTCCCTCAGAGCCTTCAGAGAAGGTGTAATGATGAAAATCTGTAGTGCAGGGCAGTGGTGGCTCAGAGGTTAGCACTCCAGTCTATTGTCGACAGAGTTGTAGGTTCGATATTCGGGCTCGGCAAACTGCTACTGTTGGGCCCTTGAGCAAGGCCCTTCACACTCTTTGCTCCCCAGGTGCCGCAGCAATGTTTGCCCACTGCTCTGGGCACATGTGCTCACTGTTCGCTGCATGAATGGAATAAATACGGAAGCCAAATTCCATCTGTGCCTGTCACAAATTAATTTAATGCAATTTTATTAAACATCATATTATCAAGTCATCAAGTTTGCTGAATGTCAACTTTGCACAAATTACAGTTTGCATATGACATATTACACATATTGCACATTCTACAATTTCAGTGTTCAGTTTCTGTTCTGAGTGTTTTAACGAAAACCTTAAAACACTCAATGTGAAACTCGCCCAATCAGAATTTTTAACCTGTGGTTTCTAAACAGCTTAACAAGCACTTCCATTTGTTAGGACTTCAAGAGCTTCAAGAGCTGGACTGACAGTCTTACATAGTGAGAAAGTCAAAGAGGCATCGTTTTGATTTCAAGTGGATGGAAACGTCACTCTAGGCCTTCTGGACGTTCTAGATATGTTGCAGACTGTGAATACGAGTGGTAGTCTAATCACGTTTCAGTCAGTTGTTAGAAATGGAAAAACTGAGTGTTGCCACTCTGTGCCAGAGCTCCTTACAGAAAAAGTCAGAATCAGATTTATTGGCCAAGTATGTTCACACACACAAGGAATTTGTGTCTCTCTAGTATTAACAATATACAGCTACATATAATTTACAGGCAATACACAATATACAGAGAACAGTAGTACAATAGTATACACAGTATATATAGACTTTACGAGAACATGTCTATACAATGTGCTTCACAGTGTTGTTCACAGAATAGCAGTAAGCAACACTATACAGATTAAATACTGTGAACCACAGCAGTGTAAATATGAAATGAATAGTGGTGCAGTAATGCAGTAACTGTAGGATAAGAGTGATAAGAGTTTATCTGTAGTATCTATGGCCTGTAGCTGATGATGGTGATCAGCTGTTGAGGATGGTGATGGTCTGAGGGTAAAAACTGTTCTTGTGTCTGACAGTCTCAGTGGACATAGTTCTGCAGGGTCTGCCAGAACTATTTCAGTTGCGGAAAACTGCTAAATACACCATCAAATATATTGTTGCTTTTGCATTTTCTTGACATTATGTAAATAATAACATAATAAAATGTTTTTTATGTAGATTTCAATTAATTAGGAATGTTTTTTTCTTCTCCTGTGAAGTTGTGAAGTTTGGAGATGCGAGTTTGTGTGTGACATTGACAATGTGCTGATATCTGTTACAAGCTTCAAATGAAAAACATGGAATGTTGTTTTACCAGTGCTAATACATGCTAATACCAGCATTATTGTAGATGTGTCTTTTTCTAATATCTTCTCATTTTTAACAACAATGGCCCAAACGGACCCACAAACAAATTAGCATCTTCAAAAATGTACCCCACCAAAGTGCCTTGTATGTAAGAATTAAATTTATATGGAATCTATAGGCTTCTCCACATACAAGTTTGAAGACCCTCCTTCATAATGCAACATCCAATAAGTACCATCTCTCCCTTTGTTCGCATGTCTATGTCAACTCTGCTCAACCCTCCACCACTTCACTGCCACCTCCCTCTTAACCCTGTCATATATCATTGCTGGCTCCACATATCAGAGAGGGGACTGGTTCCTACCACAAAGCAGAAGCCACCTGAACTCCAGCCCAAAACTCCTCAGAGTTCTCTCTCCTTTCTTACGATCTTCTCCCAAATCATCATAAGCTGAAGGCATCGTCGAAAGCTGCTAGTTGGTTTCCATATTGCCATTTTGGTCCTCAGCTTCAATGCAAAAGGTTTGGGCTCCCAAAACCTGTTGATACAGGTCGAAAAAGTGACTTTGTAATGGTTAGCACATTTGCTTCTCAGAGCAGGGGTCTTGGGTTCAAGTCCCTATCTGGAAGGAGTTTCCATGTATTCCCTGTGTCCGCATGGGTTTTCCTCCAGAGACCCCAGAGATTTCCTCCCATCAGTCCAAAAACATGCAGATCAGGAGACTTGATTACTCTAAAACTGCCTAGGTGGGTATGTCTGTATCCCAGATATGGAGGGGGCTTGATGAAGTCCTCCGGGTGGGCGGTTGTTTCTGGGTTGAGATATGATGTGCGCAATTTGCTGCTGCTTGGTGTTGGTTGAGTGCTGAGTGTACAGGATCATATTCAGTATAAGTTAAGTATAAGTTTTTACAGGGTCCAAAAGTGGTTCTCTTTAGAGAACCAAAAGTGGTTCATCTAGGGTTTTATGGCACCTCCTCTCAGGGCGAAGGCTTGGCCCCACAACTCGAACATTTGTCATAATACTCAATCACAAGCCTTCACAATAGACCTAGCTCCTCATCTCCTGTATAGCTCCGGTTAAAATGGAAAGTGTACAAGGATATAAATCCATTAAAGAACCACTTTTGGTTTCCTTAAAAACTTTTCAGCGGATGCTTTTTTTGGATACAACCATTTCTGTGAATGAGATTAGAGTGTAAAGTTGAAGGAGTCTCCTAATAATGAAATATTGTTCTATGAGGAACCCTAAAATTGAAATAGATTCACATATGTAAACAAGGTTCTTTAACCTTTTCAAATGTTCTTTACACATAAACAGGGCTTTTTACAGAAGCAATTTAGGTTATTGGCTTAGAAGAAGATATACATAATGTGTCTGGCTCTAGGAAGAACCCTTAAATTGGTATACAACATTATATGAAGGTCCTATAAATCTCTAAAAAGGTTCTTCACACTCACAGATCTGGGAAAAAATCAAAAGTAGCTCTTTGAGTTTTAAGTGGAAAAAACTCCAATGGTTCAAAGGTTCCAGGAAAAAAAACAACATTAAATTGGCGTAGAACTTTTTGATTATTTACATATAAGGTTCTGTAGACCTAGAACATGTGAAAGTCAAAAAAAGAGCCTCTCTCTATAAGACAAAAGGTTTGGAAACCTGTTGATATGGAATGTAAATTGGATGAAAATGTAATGCATTAGGTATGTAATTTTTAATAAGGTAATTATACTAAAATAAATAAATAGAATAATACACACAATAATAACTAATCTAAAAGTTTATACAGGAATGGTAGAAATTGTGAAATGAAGCTGTGAGGGAGTCTTTAACAAGCCTAATGAATCCTGACCTGATGAAAGACAGTTTTCATTTACTCTGAACTGCCGAGGGATATCCCGGGTTAAAGAGCCTCGGACTGCAATCCAGTAAAGTCCTTGAAGGTTGCACCTACAGGGTAAGTTAAATGGTATCACTCGAGTGGCCCATTATCCCATTAATAGCATTTAGTGGCCTAATCACTGCAGTTTTCTTGCCAGTCACTGGTGACCAAGGCTGCTAACATGTCTGCAATTTCTCAGGTTGCTGTTTTCCTCTTGGAATCCGCTTTGACCGAGCTTGTTAGACAAATTTGAGTGAATCTATTGTGCTCTTTTAATGAGAGTCTCTGTCCAAATACTGTCACCGCTGTGCTTGTTTTCATTGCTAATGGCAATGTCTTGACCCTAATCCATTACTTGTCACATTTGCTAAAATCTGTGGAGACTAAAAGGACCAAGCAATCCAACTGTGACTGCAGTGCTGCTTAGTATATGCAGTTAGTGGGCTTCCCTCCTCCCTAAGCACTTCCTATATTAATAAGAGGTGGCATAAAGCCATAGGTGAACCACTTATGGTTCTCTAAAGGGTTCTTTTGTCACTGAAAAACCTTACAGTGGAGGCTTTCTTAAACAACCATTTCTGTAAAGGAGATTAGAGTGCAAAGTTTATGGATTCAAACCCCTGACACTGGCCTACAAAGCCAAGACTGGACCAGCCAGCCCCTCTGTACTTGATGGCAATGGTCAAAAGCTGATCCGCACCAAGAGCCCTTCCAGCTTCAAGTACGGCTCGACTCGACCCGCCATCCCTCAAAACCTGCGAAAGACGAGCGTCCAGACTTTTTTCTGTCCTGCACTGAAGTGGTGGAACGAACTTCCCCCGGGTGTCCGAACAGCAGAGTCCAATGCTCGCTGTCTTCAAACCCAGACTGAAGACCCTCCTCTTCTGAGAGTACTTGGACAAATAGCAGAGTACTATGGTCACCCTATTGACTTGTGTTTAGTAGAGTCTAAACTTAGAGGATCTTTGAATTATTAGTCTATTCTAACTAGCTGAGGTTTTTCTTGGGTAAATATCAAAGCAGTTTTGTAAGTCACTCTGGATAAGAGCGTCTGCTAAATGCCTTAAATGTAAATGTAAATTAAGGAGCTTCCAAATAATGTAGTTCTAGAATAGTTCTAGGAGGAACCCTTAAACTGTAATAGATCAGTTTCAGTGTAAATAGATTCTGTAATCTTTAAAAATGTCCTTCACACATACAAACAGGGTTCTTTACAGACACAATATACGTCCTTTCATGGTTTTAGCTTTAAAGAAAATATACACAACATGTCTGGCTCTAGGAAGAACCCTTAAATTGGTGGAGAACATTATCTGAAGGTCTCTTTTTTGAACATTGGTTCTATAGGGGAAAATGCAAAGTGGTTCTTTTAGTTATAAGTGGAAAGAACCATATAAAGGTTCCAGGAAAAAACAACCATTAAATTGATGTAGATCATTTTGATTGTTTACATATAAGGTTCGGAAAACCTTTAAACAGATAACTGTGTGAAGGACATTTTTACAGATTTAAATACCTTCACATTGTGTAAGGGCGACTTACAAAAGTGCTTCACTGTTTACTCAAGAATAACCTCAGCTAGTTTGAAAAGACTAAAAAATCAAAGATATCTAAACACAAGTCAATATGGAGACCATAATACTCTACTATTCGCCCAAGTACTCTTTAGTCTGCGTTTAAAGACAGCGAGTTCGGACACCCTGGAGAAGTTCATTCCACCACTTCGGTGCAGGACAGAAAAAAAGTCTGGACGCTCGTCTTCTGTGGATCTTAAAGGATGGCGGGTCGAGCTGAGCCATACTTGAAGCTGGAAGGGCTCTTGGTTCAGATCGGCTTTTGACCATTGCTATATCACTTACAGGTTTGTGCTACAGCTAAACTCTTAGTAGGGTTCCTTGAATGATGAACCAACATTGGTTCCATAAAGAACCATGTTGGAAAAAGAGATATGATGAGCATGAAGAACCTTTTCTAGGTTTAAATATAAAAAATCTCCACAAACCAAACAGTTCTTCCTTCATTTTTCATAGTATGTGAATGTTCCTTGGTCTTGGAAAAGGGTTCTTTACACTAACACATCTCATTGTCTTTAAAGAACCATCTATTGAAAGTTCTGTTCAGAGAAACAAACATAGTTCTCCTATGGCACCACTCCAAAGAGCCCATTTTGGTACCTTTTTATTAAGAGTAAAAGCATCCAAGCCAAGAACCATTTAGGAACCCTCATTTGTAAGAGTGTGCACCTTCTGGAAGCATTCAGGAATCTTGAGCAGGCCTCTGCATCTCAGTTTTACTGGAAGAAACACGGACCTGCTCCCACAAAGCCCAGTTCAATCAATATTCTCAATGTCTTCACAACAGAGAAGGTTGGCAATAAGGTTGAAAATTCTGGTGCTTCTGCCAAGAAGGAGAATAAAGTCTTCATGCAAGAAAGGCCTGTGATCACAGAACGGACACTGTGGACTCCCGGAAACAACCGCTCGATGGTATGTTCACGCGCTGCCTGCATTTCTTTGCATCGCTTAATGCATGGATAAGGTGAGCCCTCCTCGGGAAGAGGGGGAGAACGGCCAGCTCAGAGTGAGCTCTTGTTTAGCTATAATTGAAGTGGAGAGGCCCGAACCGGCACGGATAAAAATGACTCATCCAGACAAGTACACGGACCAGTGGTTCTCCAGCCCACACACAGCGAGCAGCTGTCGGATAAAAGCGATATGATGTTACCAGGAGGAGGACAGCGGTGTTCCTCTAACCTTCCATCAAGACTAATTATGACCCCGGCTTAAATCCAGCGCAAGGTGTGATAAAGCACACCGCACGTTCCCGCGGCAAAAAACACAGCACCGGTGCTAATGAGACTGCCAAGGCAGCGTCCAAACAGATATCACAGGGGGGCAAATCCAGGTCATGTTTATCGGTCAGGGTTTGGTCTCCTCTGGTTTGGAATGGACAGAAAAAACAACTAGCATTGCGCTGCAGGAGCCATCCAGTAGAATTACGCTCAAGGGAACCGTTTACTGGGGTTGTTCGTCGCAAAGCAACTGTATTGTTATCCGATTTCGATTTTCCTAGTTTTCCTAGTTTCCTATTTCTCAGATTTTTAAGATTTTGGCACCATTCCAGCTCCAGATGGTTGGGTCGGATTGTGTGATCCAGGCTTGTATATATTTTTCCTTGGGACAAGCGGTTTCCTGGTAGGACATATTCTTATCGATTTCTTTCCCACTGACGTATTTAATGGAGTGCAAAAGTTTGTGCACCCTTCTTATGTCAAGCTGATACACTAACAGCACCCAACCAACCACATGGAGTACCACAGCAACCACTTGGAAACATGCTAAAAACCACCTGAGACACTGTAGCTCTGTGACGATGCTACAAAGTCACAGGGTAGGTTGTGCATATTAGGCAGGTGGTCATTATGTTTTGGGTCATGTCTGTATATGTCCAACAGAAAGCCATTTAGGAAGCTCACCCATAACATTAAAACGACCTGCCTAATACTGCTTCTTTCCACCAAGGTAGTTCTGACCCGTCGAAGCACGGACTCCGCAAGACCTCTGAAGGCGTCCTGTGGTATCTGGCACCAAGACATAAGCACCTCCATGGATCACATCAATAAGCGTCCATGACCCTGCCTCCACTTCACCAGTTGTCCCTCTGTGGAGCACTTTTGGTAGGTTCTGACCACTGCACACTGGGAACATCCCACAGGACCAGGCTGATGTTTTGGAGATGTTCTGACCCTGTCGGTCGTCTAGCCATCAATAACTTGGCCCTTTTCAAAGTGGCTCAGATTTCTATGCTTGTCCATTTGTCCTACTTCCAACACCTGAGCTTCAAGACCTGTTCACTTGCTGCCTAATATGTAGACCCCACCCCTTGACACTATAACCAGATAATCAGTGTTATTATGTTATGTCAGGGCTGAAAACCAAAAGGTGCAAGACGTTAGAATACTAAAGCAGTGCAACACAAACAAAGAGCTAGGCAAGGAACACGATCAAGAAACACCAGGGAATCATGATGAGACGGTGGGGTTACAGACTAGTCACAGCTGAGGGCCATGACAAAGGAGCGAAACAGGAAGACCCAAACAAACAAAGCCAGGGACATGAGGGAGAATGTAAACACTGGGAAACTCACAGACGAGGGCATGGTTTGGTCGGATGTCGGGGAGGTGTGTGTTGTGCTGATTGATCCACCTGTTATGAGTCATGATTGTGTGTAGAAGACCTGATAGGATGCCTGATATGAGTGAAAAAGGGTCTTCCAAATAATGGAATCGTTCTAGGAGGAACCCTTGATCCGTGATAGATCCTTTTAAAATGTTCTTCACACATACAAATCTTTTTTTAACAGGGTTCTTCATGATTTTAGCTATAAAATAAAATATACACAATGTGTCTGGCTCTAGGAAGAACCTTAAAATTGGTACAGAACATTATTTAAAGGTGTTATACATCTCTAAAAAGCTTCCTCACACTCACAGATTTGTTTTTGAACATTGGTTCTTTAAGGAAAGTGTTTCTCTTAGTTGTAAGTGAAAATAACCTCCATATAAAGGTTTAATGGTTCCAGAAAAAACATCCATTAATTTGGTGCAGAACCTTTCGATTATTAACATAAAAGGTTCTGTAAACATCTGTTAGTGTGACAGACATTTTACATTTTTGCAGAACCTTCACACTGAGGTCACAACCTCTTTCAGCTGCTTCTGTCTGGCAGATGCTACAGAACTAAGTCCACCACGACTGTCAGACACAACAACAGTTTTTACCCTCAGACCATCACCTTCCTCAACAGCTGATCACCATCATCAGCTACAGGCCATAGATAATTCTGATAAACTCTTATCACTCTTATCCTACAGTTACTGCATTACTGCACCACTATTCATTTTACACATGTCTATACTGCTGTGTTTACACAATATTTCATCTGTATAGTGTTCTGTTCTGTAAATAACACTGTAAAGCACACTGTATAGAAATGTCCCCAGAAAGTCTATGTATACTGTATATACTATTGTTCTCTGTATATTGTGTGTTGTCTGTAAATGAACAGCCGGGAACAAATTGTGAATCTACTTGGCCAATAAATCTGCTACTGATTCTGTGTAAAGGTTCTGTATCACTTAAAGGTTTGTCCTACAGCTAAACTAGGGTTCCTTGAAGTGTTTCATGGAAGGACAACTGGTGAACCGGCGACAGGGTCACTGCGTAAACTTAGATAATAGACTGTAGGGGGGAGCCTAATTTTGAATGAAAGAGTGCGATTGTGTGTTGTTTTCCAGGAAAACATTTTTTTCAATTTGTTTTCATTCAATTTTTCATTTTCAAGTCAGTCATAATCGCAAGAAATTTGTCATTATTTTGACAAACAAAAGTCTAAATCTTTTTTAGGCCTCATCAAATAGGCTTTTTAAATCTTAAAACAGTCTTAAAACTGATTCCCTGTGTTCCCCCTCCCCCCCGACTTTCACTTTGTCCCATGCCGAGTTTGAGCTACCCTTGAGTTTGAGCCGTGGGCAGGGGTGCTGCCAGGGATTTTGGGCCCATTAAAATATACTACACTGAGCCTCACAACTCTAACAATTCTCCCAAAATCCTCAATTAACACACTTTTTAGGGCCCCTGTCAGCCACAGGCCCTCACGGTACGTTTCCACTGCATGCAGACTCGTGGGCAGCTGGTCCGACGTGTGTGCAGGGGAGTCCAATGGCCAGTCTTCCATCAGGTCAGGCCGGATGAGTGAGCCGGTAAAGAGAGAGGATTGCTTCTGATTGGATTTATGGAGAACAGAGAACGTGAATGTGCTCCACATGGGGTAGATGGACCTCATGAACTGACAGTTCAGTTAATGGGTTTCTAATAAAGTGGCCAGTGACTGCAATGCAGCTTCAGGTGCATAGTCAAATCACAAATTATGAACAATCTCCTCAACAGGAGTTAAACACCTCCCACCTGAGCACTTCGGGACAGTGTAAATCTACCCTGTTTTTTTTCTAATCACTGCTGGTTAATTGAACAATTTGTGGGACTGATTGGCCACTTTTAGTCCCAGCTACAGGAGCTGTAGGATATCGACAGCACTCCAGCCTTCGAGCACTAGGAATTAAGAACCCCTGCGGGAAGAGCTAATTCAGCACTAGTGATGGGCCTGGTGTGTGTATGTGTATGTGTGTGTGTGTTTTGAGGAATGTGCCTTGGGGCGACATGTTAACCCGGCCATACAATAAGGTTGACAACAGGCTCCATCAGGCCATGAGCTCCAGCAATGGGTCTTATCAGGAGTGCTGCTGAAGCTGTCTAAGCCCAGCGATAAGTGTTCCACCGTTCCTGACTGCCCTTCAGTAATTACAGCCCTGACCCTGTGATTTATTCAATATCGCCTCATACTGAGACTTATTGACTCCATCACAGTCAGAACTGCTTGCTGTTCATCTACTGGGCTGCACACACACACATATGCAACTAGACCAATACATGCATGAAGTTTAGCATGTGCATACATGTACAGTTATAACAGTCTACACAGATTTACATTCATATTAAGCGGAAATGTAATGTTTGATACAAGGTTCTTAATTCAATACACACAGGCATGGAAGCTAGGGGCTACTTGTTGCAAGCCCACAGCTACACCCGTGGTTGGTGTGGTGCAACAGATAACACCACTCAAAGCCAGTGAGCTACCATGGCATGTAGGAGGCTGGGGTTCGGACTGGGTGACTATGCTGCGCTACACCAATAAGAGTCCTTGGGCAAGACTCCTAACACTACATTGGCCCTCCTCAGTAATACGAGTAACCCTGTAAGTCGCTCTGGATAAGAGCATCAGCTAAATGCTGTACATGTAAATGTAAGGCCCTAGTCGCAACACATATTGGGAGGGTCCCCTCCTATATTTAGATATGAAATTTATATATATATATATATATATATATATATATATAGCTTTGTGCAACAAAATAGGTCAAATAAAACCAAATAGGACAAAATTATTAAGAAAATTCAAAAGTTATTAATTATACAAAATTAGATCCAAACCAAGAATCCAAGTCAATATTTGTCAGATTTTCATTCAAACAGAAGCTTTTAACCCATTATTTTCACAAAATAGATCAAATCATAAGAAAATGTCATTTAGACAAAATACATTAAAACTATATTCTCCAACAAATCACAAAAAATAATCAAAACATTAAGAAAGGTCAACACGTCATTTCTATTATGTAATGTATTTCTATTATGTAATATATATATATATATATATATATAGGCATGTAAATAGAAAAAAAGGTCATTATTTTAAGAGGAAAAACATGTAATTTATAAATCAAACTAATTATTTCTTGTCTTTCATCACATCACTAACACCCACACAGGAGGAGGGGGAGTGAAAAACAGCCACATAGTCTCTCTCAGTAAGTATATACACATTATCTACACATTACAATTAAATCAGACACACACACACACACACACACACACACACACATACACACCACTGATAAGTGAGCAGACACAGATACAGACTCACAAACAGCTACACCAACACACACACATACACAAACCTAGACAAGCACACCAACACACTCACACACTCAGGTTAAGAGGCCATCTCTGCCGTCCTAAAGAAGTGTCTGCAGTGTGTGGCTAAAGAGAGATAATTAAGGGCTCTTTGTGTGTGTGTTCTCTCAGGCTGCAGAATAAGACTCTACCTACATACAGCCACTGGGACAATAAAAAACAAAACCTAGAAAGCTGTTCCCCTGGAGGATCGCTGCTCCTCAAAGGCACTATGTGTGTTTGTGTGTGTGTGTGAGAGAGAGAGAGAGAGCTCCGCAGCCGCAGGCATTTACTCCTGATACAGCAACTAATCAGTCATCCACTCATACACCACCTCATAGAATAAGGGTGTGAGAAATGGATCTGTGGTGTTTTGCATGCAGCTGATGCACTGGCGTAACACACTTAGAGAGCGTCAGAGAACACCAGCACTGTGAACAAACACACACTGGGAAAAGGTTTGTACATTAAACCTTAAAAATAAATCGTTGCTGTCAAGCAAAAACCTTCTATCTCCATTTCGCATAATTTTTATATTACATTTTTACATTGTGCCACAATTAGCATGGGAGGGACATGTCCCCTCTAAAATTCAGATATGGTCAAAATGCTCTTATCTAGAATATATTTGGCTTCAGGACGGAGCATGGGAAGCCCAGCCCCCCTGTAGTTGAGGTAAGAAGTGAGGAAATGGGGCAGAGGTGGGTGCGAAGTTGTTTGTCATGAAGGTGAAGTTATGGTGGGGGACTAGTTTATTTATTTATTTATTTATTGAGTAAAATTATTCAACAGTGAATATCTTTGTTGGAAACTGTATTTAATCCCACATGACCTAGAACAATAAATCTGGACCTTAAATCTAGTTTTCCAGTCCCAGAGTTTATCATCACTGGAACAGCTGATGTAATTTATTGGCCACATAGTGTTACACCTACAAAGTCCAGGAATGGAAACTGGATTGATGACCTCTGTGCTAGGAGTTTGAATTTATTTAAAGGGCTAAATGTTAGAAAACCATTTCCAGTTTGGTCTATACTGTTTAAAAATCACTCCAAAGAAAAATATTATTGGAAGGACCGCCAGTCCTTATTTTGGCATTTGGCAAACACTGAACAACTTGTGCATGGTGGGATACAAGGAGGAAGCCACTGCTCTCCAAAACAAACACCGCTGCCCATCTGAAGACCACATGGATAAGCCAGAAGCCGATTGGAAGAATGTTCTTTGGACAGATGAATCCGAACTGGCAAACTGTTAAACATGGGGGTGGCAGGCTGACTTGTTGCCTGTGGTCTAAGATGATTTGCCTTTATTGATGGGGCTATGGATTCTGGCTTGTACCAGCAAATTCTACAGTAGAATGCCAGGGTATCTGTCTACGAGCTGAAGCTTAACTGTAAGCTTAATTGGGTCATGCAACAGGACAATGATCCAGTTTTGTAAGAATGGACAACAATGTCTTTAAACCATTGTACATTGTACATACTGCTGGTCAAGAAGGTCACACCAGTTACTGAAAGCAAAGGTTTAAGAGCTTTTTCCAACAAAGATATTCAAAGTAGGATAATTGTGCACAATAAATGAATGTTAAAAACGAATGTTTTTATTGGGTTCTCTTAAGCTAGTTTAAGAACTCAGATGCGGATCAGATCAGATTGTAGGTCAAATATAAACAGAAATACAGAACATTCTGAAGAATCCACAACCTTTTAGAGGTACTGTACACTGGAGTCCAACTGGGATTGTACACCTTCTAAATATTGTACAAGGATCTGAGTAATGTGAGTAATGTCATCATATCAAAGGTGCAGTTACATATTAATAAATCAATTCTGCTTCAGGTAAAATGAGTCATGCCCTATTGTGATCAGTTTTAATTGAGGAGCTCCAGGTTTCCCAGCTGAACTCCCACATGGGAAGAGGAGAGAATGGATCCGGGAAGCTGCGATATGCCAATTCAATTCTCAAATGGCGCCTTTGTGCCTTTCACTCAGGCAATCAACCTAAGCTCACCACTGGGGTACTGACATATAGCCATCCTAACACTCCTCAGCCTCTCGCCCTCCTGTTCTAGTCAGAAAAACAGACGTGCCCAAGTCATATTAAACTGATCGTTTCCCTGATTTTATCCCCCCTGTAAATATAATTGGCCAGCCAAGACATGTTCACTGCCTGACGTTTGCCATTTCTGCACTGAAGCTATCAGAGGGCTAATGTAACAAGTAGCAAATAACCAACCAGTTAGCCAATTAGCTATACGGTCTGTTTGCATAAAGTCTGGTGTTCCTACTCAACCCTGGCTCTGTAAATCGGAAACAAACACAGTGGCTCGAGTCGAGCCACACAACAACATTCCAGCCAATCAGCAACAGGTGGCGTTCATGCTTGTACACAGGACGGAGAACGGGAGAATGTCAGGGTCTCTGACAATGAGCTGAAGCTTAACTGTAAGTGGGCCATGCAGCATGACAATGATCCTAAGCACACAAGTAAGTCTACAAAGAAATCGTTAAAGCAAGAGAACTGAAACCTAAAGTCCAGACCTTAACCCAACGGAAATATTGTGAAGCTGTTTATTCAAGGAAGCCCACCAACATCACTGAGTTTAACAAGTTTTGTAGGAATGGGCCACAATGTTTTTTACTTCTCTTTGTTTTTGCATTTATCTTTTATTGAGTGCTCTTTTTTATTGAGTACTCATTTTTATTTTAAAGAGTGTTTTTTATATATACGAACAGTTGAAACTGTAAAAACTGTGATTTCCCTCCTGGGATCAATAAAGAATTTCTGATTCTGCAGAAGGTCGCACCAGTTACTGAAAGCAATGGGTTTCTTTTTTTTCCAACAAAGATATTCAAAGTTGGATCATTTTGTACAACCAATAATCAGCAATAATCCTGCACAGGACGGCGGTATCCGGCTCTTGCTAGCTAGCTACGCGTTGAACTACACTCCTAACTACATTGTCAAGGAGAGATGACAGAGAAAGAGAAAGAAGAAGATCTGTTGAACAAAAGCTGAACAAGAAGTTCTCAGATCAGTCAAGGGGAGAAGACATGTGTAAACACGGGTGAAGTGTGTCTGCACGGTGGAGAGAACTGCGAGAGCTGAGGGGAATGAAAAGGGATGAGGATGTAGAAATAGCTCAGTATCATTTGCTCCCATTTGTGAATGTTTGTGATGGATAATCTGCTGGTTTGCTTAGCAGCAGCTATCGTACCAGCAGTTTGCTAACGCTAACCTAGCTACATCTAATTACTCGCCATGACCTTGCTCTCTCTGACATTATAATATCTGACATTATAATAATATAAAATGTTGGGATCATCCAACATTTGCGAAGGGTTTTATGACCACACAGATATAAGAAGATGTTTGCAAGCACAGTGGGATGATGTAGGTTTATGTGTAAGTCAAAATGCTATGCTAGGTAACATAAGCTAGGTAACATTAGCTAGGTAACATTAGCTAGGTGATCTGTGATATGCGCATCATTAGCAGGCCAGTCGCTGGCCTCATCCAACATCACTGCCATGGATCAAATGGCCAGTGCCCAGCTAGGCTCGTTTTTTTAGGTGTCTCAAGTGGTTGCTGTGGGGTTGCTAGGTGGTTGATATGGCATCCTTAAAAGTTGCTATGGTGTTGCTAGAGAGTTGCCATTGTGTCCCAGGTGATTACTATGGGGTTGCTAGGTGGTTGCTAAGGCATCCTATGTGGTTGCTGTGGTGCCACAGAAAGTTGCTGTGAGGTTGCTAGATGGTTATTATGGTGTTGCTATGTGGTTCCTAGGCGGTTGCTACGGTGTCCCGGGTGGTTGTTATGGTGTTCCAGGTGGTTGATAGGATGTTGTAAGATGGTTGCTATGGGATTTTATGTGGTCACTATGGTGCCAAATGTGGTTGCTATGGTGTTTTAAGTAGTTGCTATGATGTTGCTAGGTAATTACTTTGGTGTTTAGGTTGTTGCTATGGTGTCCCAAGTGGTTGCTATAGTGCTGCTAGGTGCTTGCTATGGTGATGCCAGGTGGTTGCTATGGCATGCTAGGTGGTTGCTATGGTGGTGATAGCTGGTTGCTATGGTGTCCCAGATGGTTGCTAGTTGACTGCTATGGTGTTACTATGTGTTGCTATGATGTTTCTAGGTGGTTGTTATGATTTTCTAAGTGGTTGCTATGGTGTTGCTAAGATGTCTCAATTTGTTTTTATGGTGTTGCTAGGCAGTTGCTATGGTGTCCCAGGTAATTGCCATGGGGTTTATAGGTAGTTGCCACCATGTCATAGATAGTTGCTATGGGGTTGCTAGTGGGTTGCTATGGTGTCTCAGGTGGGTGAAAAGGTGCTACTAGGGTGTCTTTTCAAGCACTGTATGGTAAACACAAATATAAATATAAACAAAAATCCTGTGGTTTTGTTTTGGATGGAACTGAATAAATCTAATATTCTAATAATCTAATATATATATATATATATATGAACCGTCTGAAATGTTTAAATTTTTATTATTTTTTTATTATTTTTTTATTTTATTTACATTAAAATGAAGATATAAAGATGGGTAAGCCTTTGTTGTTTCTTTGACTTCATAAGTCATGAGTTGATGGTTTGGTCATACAGACTATTATTATATCTATATGCAATAAAGTACATGGATACTGTATCAAAATCATCCTCATTAAAAGTGAAAGCATGAAGCCAAAACAGACTTGAATGAAAGTCAAACATTTATCTACATTTAAGCACATGCTTTTGGTTGGTGGTGTGTGCTGTGGTGATTAATGGACGGTACTAAAAGATAAATTAGCACAGCTGTGGGCAGTTTTGTTTTACACTGATATGAAATTTGTTGGATGTTTTAATAAAAGCAATACATTAAATTTGACTAATTAGTCAAAGAGAAAAAGAGAAAATCTGCTGTTTGTTTCAGATTTATAAACAAACACTTCAAAAGTCTGAATAAAATGTAGTCAAGGGTCAAAGGTTTCTTTGCCATTTGCACATTTCAAGAAATCCATTAAAACGCTTAGCAGGACAATCCCAATATACAGAACTGACCACAACTAGAGTCTAGTATATGGAACTCTTTGGACAAAAGTATTGAGACACACCTCTTAATTATTAATTCAGGTGTTTTATTCAGTCCCATTGCCACAGGTGTATAAAATCAAGCCCCTAGCCGTGCAGTCTGCCTTTCTTACACACATCAGTGAAATTAATGAAATTTCCTCCCTCCTAGATCTTCCTCCATCAGCTGTGAGTGGTGTTATTATTGAACAGTGGAAGAGTTTAGGAGGAACAGCTCACAGAGAGCAGCTCAGCCACCGAGTGTCAGTCAGACCACGTAAAGTTACAGAGTGGGGTCAGGGCCGAGCGCTGAGCTCAGAGCAGAGTGCAGAAAAGCCTCCAACTGACTCAGTAACTGCAGCAGAGCTCCAGACCTGCTGCTGCTGGTAGAGCTCAGAGCAAAGGGGGTCCAGCTCATATTAATGTCTATGGGTTTAGAGTCTGAGGTCATAAAAGACATCCCATATTTTCCACCAGATTTTGTGTCGCACCACCTGAAATACCATAGCAATCACCTTTCAACACTGTGGCCCGCATCAAGCAACCACTTAGGATCACCATAGTAACCACATACCAAATTCATAGCAATCATCTGGGTTACCATAGCAACTGTCTAACAACCACTTAGTAACCATAGCATAGTAACACCTTAACACCATAGCAACCACTTAGCAAATCCATAGCAACCATTTGGGATACCATAGCATAGCCAACACTTTAGCAACCACCATAACAACCACCTGAAATACTATATCAATCACCTTTCAACACTGTGGCACCCATCTAGCAACACTTAGGATCACCATAGTAACCATTTAGCAAATCCATAGCAATCATCTAGGTTACCATAGACAACACTTTAGCAACCACCATAACAACCACCTTTTTAACAATATAGCTAGCACCCATTTAGCAACCACTTATGATCACCATTTAGTGACCATACAGCAATACCACAGAAATCTCTTAGCAACACCATAGCAACCACTTAGCAACAACATAGCAGCCATCTTGGATACCATAGCATAGCCAACACTTTAGGAACCACCATAACAACCACCTTTTAACAATATAGCTATCCCCATTTAGCAACAACTTAGGATCACAAATTAGCAACACCACAGAAACCACTTAGAAAAATCCATAGCAATCATCTGGTTTCCATAGCAACCACCTAGCGACACTTTAGCAACCTCTTAGTAACCATAGAACAGTAACCACTTAACACCATAGCAACCATTTGGGATACCATGTCCTAGCTAACACTTTAGCAACCACCATAACAACCACCTGAAATACTAAAGCACTCACCATCTGGAATATCATAGCATAGACAACACTTTAGCAACCACCATAACAACCACCTTTTTAACAATATAGATAGCACCCATTTAGCAACCACTTAGGATCACCATTTAGTGGCCATTTAGAAATCTCTTAGCAACACCATAGCAACCACTTAGCAACACCATAGCAGCCATCTTGGATACCATAGCATAGCCAACACTTTAGCAATCACTTAGTATCACACCATAGCAACCACCTAACAGCATCATGTCAACCACCTAGCAACCAGTCTGTAAAACCATAGGGTACCATCTGGGGTACCACAACAACCAGCTAGCAACACCATAGCAACCAATAACCTAGCTGTTTGGAAGCAGGAACCACTTAAGCTGGGTGGCCATTCTGTGTTTCTTCAGGAATGTGCTTTTCTACATTTTACTGTAACTGTAAACGAACTCATCTGTGGATAATCGTGGATACGCAAACCTCAGGGACAGTGATAGCTTGTCTGTAAACAGATACACACACACTTTTTTTATTTGAATGTATTTCATGTATTTTTCCGCACCCTAATGTGTATTCTGTGGCTTCCCTTAAATTAATGAACCATTATTTTCCCTGTGAAGTGCGTTTTCAATGTAGTTGAGCATTTACAGTAAATGATAATTAATCAGCTTGAATCGCTGGAGGTAAGTGAACAAATTAAAAAACATGAAACAAGAAAACAATCAAGATAACAGATGAAGATATAGAAAAGATCAGACAAGTTAATGATGTAATAAAATGAACAAAATAAGATTTAATTAGCAGGTAAAATAAAATAAGTTCAAAACAAGTAGAAATTAGATTAAAAAAATATGAAAATATAATGAAACTGTGGGGTCAGGGCCGAGTGCTGAGCTCAGAGCAGAGTGCAGAAAAGCCTCCAACTGACTCAGTAACTGCAGCAGAGCTCCAGACCTGCTGCTGCTGGTAGAGCTTAGAGCAAAGGGGGTCCAGCTCATATTAATGTCTATGGGTTTAGAGTCTGAGGTCATAAAAGACATCCCATATTTTCCACCAGATTTGTGTCGCACCACCTGAAATACCATAGCAATCACCTTTCAACACTGTGGCACCCATCTAGCAACCACTTAGGATCACCATAGTAACCACATACCAAATCCATAGCAATCATCTGGGTTACCATATCAACTGCTTAGCAACCACCTAGCAACCACTTAGGATCACCATATTAACCACATAGCAATCCATAGCAATCATCTGGGTTATCATATCAACTGCTTAGCAACCACCTAGCAACCACTTAGTAACCATAGCATAGTAACCACTTCACACCATATTAACCACATAGCAATCCATAGCAATCATCTGGGTTATCATATCAACTGCTTAGCAACCACCTAGCAACCACTTAGTAACCATAGCATAGTAACCACTTCACACCATAGGAACCACATAGCAAATCCATAGCAACCATTTCAGATACCATAGCATAGCTAACACCATAGCAACCACTTAGCAAATCCATAGCAATCATCTGGGTTATCATATCATCTGCTTAGCAACCACCTAGCAACCACTTAGTAACCATAGCATAGTAACCACTTAACACCATAGGAACCACATAGCAAATCCATAGCAACCATTTCGGATACCATAGCATAGCTAACACCATAGCAACCACTTAGCAAATCCATAGCAATCATCTGGGTTATCATATCAACTGCTTAGCAACCACCTAGCAACCACTTAGTAACCATAGCATAGTAACCACTTCACACCATAGGAACCACATAGCAAATCCATAGCAACCATTTCAGATACCATAGCATAGCTAACACCATAGCAACCACTTAGCAAATCCATAGCAATCATCTGGGTTATCATATCATCTGCTTAGCAACCACCTAGCAACCACTTAGTAACCATAGCATAGTAACCACTTCACACCATAGGAACCACATAGCAAATCCATAGCAACCATTTCGGATACCATAGCATAGCTAACACCATAGCAACCACTTAGCAAATCCATAGCAATCATCTGGGTTATCATATCAACTGCTTAGCAACCACCTAGCAACCACTTAGTAACCATAGCATAGTAACCACTTAACACCATAGGAACCACATAGCAAATCCATAGCAACCATTTCGGATACCATAGAATAGCTAACACCATAGCAACCACTTAGCAAATCCATAGCAATCATCTGGGTTATTATATCAACTGCTTAGCAACCACCTAGCAACCACTTCGTAACCATAGCATAGTAACCACTTAACACCATAGGAACCACATAGCAAATCCATAGCAACCATTTCGGATACCATAGCATAGCCAACACCATAACAACCACCATTTTTTATTATTTTAAATTAGCAGGTAAAATAAAATAAGTTCAAAACAAGTAGAAATTAGATGAATTAAAAATATGAAAATATAATTAAAATATAATTAATGTTCATTAACATAATTAATTTAGGTCAAACAAAGATTTTAAAACAACCAACAAAATGATATAAATGAAAACAAAAAGAAAAGAAAGTTAAAGAAGGAAACTAAACGACGCTGAACTAATTAAACGCTGCGGGAACTCTGAAATGTCCTTTAGCAAATTAACAGAGTCTTATCTCACCTTATCTTATCTCCTACCCAAGTGTTTCCCACCGCTGGTGATTTCAGATAACAGTATGTCGTACAGTGTCACAGTCTCACCCAAGTGGTATTAAACAGGACTGAGCAATTCCGGCACTGCTGCAGCCGAAACCCCCGGCAGTGCAGAAGGAAATGAATAAGGAATCATGTGCTTCGCTCTGTGCAACGAATATCTGTGAGGCTGCGCTCACATCTCTGCCCGGCCCAGTGAACTTTCTGCAATGCAGAAAAGTTGAGCAGCTCTTAGCGTTAAGCGTCACTACCCTGTGTCCTCGGGACACCAGATGTTTCATCATCCCTCCCCCGCATGAAAAAGGGAAAAGCTCCAGACAGCCAGGCTCTCCCATCAGCTGCTGTCAGAGCTGAGCAGCGGAGACTGTGGGGCTCCGACAGCTCTTTCTGGGATTTTTGTGCCGGCACAATCGCATTAGGCTGCTCCCTGCAAGGAGACTCTCACAGGCCTCTTGCGCACACACACACATTATGGCAGCCCAATGTGAAGCTGCAAACCCACAGAATAGTGATGTGCAGCCCCAGGCTGAGTGGAAGAAGGGCCTGCTTGGATGGATGCCAGTTGACCCTTCAGTTTAAGTAGGTTACAGGGTTACAGCCAGTCTTACATTAGCTGATATTAGCTAATGTAAATTACTCCGTCAAAATAAAAGCCCTAGTTAGGATTTAGGCTGGGCTTCGTTAGCTGCCAAAACATGCTAGCTAGCATAACATGCTACTCACAAGCCAGAGATACACATTCATTCATTCATTTATGAAACTTATTCATATTTCTAAAGATAATACATATGAAACTGTCTCAGACTGCCATCACTGAGCTTACAGCAGACCCCCCCCCCCCCCCCCAGATTCCCAGTTTGTTTGGTAAGTGGAATGGCTTAACAGTACAAATGCAGCTCATGTAAGTTCCTCCACAACTCTGACAGCTACTCCATGTAATGAACAGAAAGGGCACCATGCAGGTCCTGCAGATGACTGATCTCTTCCAGCCACGGCTGTCAATCACTTCTTATGATTTAGCAGAGAAAGGGTTTACAAACTGATTTCTAGGGGATAAAAAATTGCCTGATATTAGCACAGGGAACTGCTGAATTTGGAGACACTGGAGATGGAAAGACAGTTTAGAAGAGGATAATGAGCTGGAAAATGGGCTCTGAAGGGGCACTAGACCTGTGGTTGCGCTGTCCATGTTTTCCTACAGTCGTTGGGGAGCCCCAACAACCATGCAAGAGCTGGTAGACCACCAAAACATCTCCCATTAGGTATATATGCACTTAAAGGAACATGGGTATTTCTTGCTCCTTGGCTCCACCTATAGTTGGGAAGGGTATTTCAGGCTTGGAGCCACTAAAGGATACACTTTACACATGCATTTCTGGACTCATGCAGTTCCACAATGCAGTGATGCAGACGCTCTTCTCCCTTTTCCAGGTCAGTGAAAGATCACAATGCTACAAAATGTTACTTTAATGCTTCAGAGAGAAAAGAAGCTGAGCTCTTACTGAGAAAAGGAGAAAATCTGATGAAATTGAAACTGCTGAAGTTGCTGCTGATCTCAACACCCCAGAGTCCAGACCTTTAACATCATTGAATGTGTTTGGGAGGTCCTAGATGGCAAGAAGCAAATATTGGAGTTTAGAGGTGTGGAAACACTCCTGAAAAGAATGGAAGCTGTGATGAAGGTAAAGGTGGAGCTCTAAACACTCAAACATCTGAGATTAGACTGAGTTGGTAAATAGAGAAACATATAGAAAGGTGGCTACTCTTTAAGTGTCAGTCGCCTCACTGGCTTGTAACTTGCTTGTAATTTAGCAAAAGCTTTCCTAGCTTTTCTACTTTGGTTAAATGTTCCAAAAATATGAATTAATGAATGAATGAATAAATACAAACTAATTTGAGTTAGTAGAACTTCTAAGGGGATCCAGCCTCTTTCAGTTTGTTGGGATGCCCATGTCATTTTTTTATTGTTTGGGTTAATATTAAATGCCAAAGCCCCAAAATGAAAGGGACGTGACTAATCACAAGGCAGTATATTGAATTGTGAGATGTTATCTGGTGAAATCCTGTGAAGTGAGTTTGGAGGGGAGTGGGCCTGGGGCACCTGACTTCACTATTGAGCCCTCTGGAGGTGTCGTGGGCTTAATTTGGCGAAACACTAAGGAAGGGAGGTGCCTACTGGAAAACCCCTGTGAAGAGTTCTGTGAAGAGCTCAGTGAAGAGGAGCTTGCAGCGCAGTGGGTGGTTCGTATATGGAGGAAGGGGCTGGGCTGGGTGTAGGTATTAGGTGTGGGTTTTTTTATCTATTCTTGTAGTATTTAGTTATAGTGTTGTTTATTTTTTTCCGTAGGACTGCTGACTTAGTGGTTGAGACAATAGACCAGGAACATAGTGTTACAATGTGCTTCTGGTCCCTTGTCAAACTGGTCAAGCTGGTAGTTGGTGGGTAAGGTGGGCTTAACCCAGCAAAGTACTGATGCAGGGAAGGGCTTGGCTGGTTACTCTGGTGGAGAGGTTGTGGCTGATTAGAATAGGGG
Organism: Salminus brasiliensis; assembly: GCF_030463535.1. Lineage (NCBI taxonomy): Eukaryota > Metazoa > Chordata > Actinopteri > Characiformes > Bryconidae > Salminus > Salminus brasiliensis. The sequence continues at coordinate 92,671,859 of NC_132878.1, forward strand.
TGACTGGGCCCTGTGTGTAACCCTAAGTATAAGATATAGGATTCCAATTTTTTTTACATAATTTGGATTTGGCTAGTTATTCTTAACATTTTGCCCAAATTTCATGACCAATAGACTAAGAGAAATGCTACACAATGACTTTAGGAACCAGAATAAATGAAATCCTTTTATATTGACTTCCATAGAAAGATTAGAAGGTCACCTCACTGGATTGTAACGTGCTTTTAATTTAGCAAAAGCTTTCTTAATTTGGTTAAAAGTTCCAAAAAACATGAATAAATGAATTAATAAATACAAACTAATTTGAATAGGAATACAAAAGTAGGATACTTCACACCTTAGGCTTCAGCTGGAGATTTTCGCTGGACCTGGCAACCCTGCTCTTAGTGTCGCTGTTGGTGCGTAACATCAGTAACAACACTCTCTGCGCTTGCTAGCTATACAATGTACTTTTGTCCATGTTTATAGATAACAGTGTGTCAGACAGAGTCTGAAACCACATAAGCAAGTCTACTGGAGATTACGTTCACTGAGATTTGAGGCTTACACACATGGCTTGCCAAAGCAGCAGCGGCTGTTAAGGGGGTGTGTGAGCGGCTCGGCTCTTAAGAGGCCTTTGCATTGCGGTCACCTTGCAGAATGAATAACTCACAACAGTGATGGCACAATGGGGGCCAGTGAAGCCAAGCTGATCAAAAGGGTCCCTCTCTCTCCTCTCACACACTCAAACACACTCATTTTAATGTCTTTTAAATGGTCGGCCTGTTTTATTGAAGTGGCAATATGATTATACCTACCTAAAACTGACCCTACCCTAAAAATAGCCAGCTCTGGTCAAGCTAGTTTGTCTAGTTTAGCTTTTGATCAGCATAAGGTATGTTTTTTTGTGTAAGTTTGATGATTTAGGTGTTCTGCCAGCATGACCAACCTGACCAAGGTGGTCATTAAAGATGTAACAGTACTAAAAAAAAAGTCATGGTTCAGTTCGCACCATGGTTTGGACCTCATGGTTCATTTTGAGCATGGTACAACGGAAAAGAAAACATTTAATTACATTAAAAAAACATGAAATTAATTCAAACAGACAGTTGAGCAAGTCACAGTTTGTTCCATCTAGTGCTGTATAGCGCCCTCCTGAGGTAGTTAAAACAGCCTGTTTTATTGATCAGAAAGGCAGAGTTTATATACATTGAGAAGAGGAGAGGCAGACATAGTCATTACGTAATCATGTGATAGAATAATAGACATAATATGTTCGGAGCCCCAAGGATGGTCATGACATCTTGGGTTGATGAGTCTAAACAACAGATAATTTGGAGACATGTTCATCCACTAACACTGTCATTAAAAGTTAAGGCCAGATCATATGAAACCCAAGCTACGGCCTGGGTGTCATACGGGCCTAAATCCCATGTCTATCCCACAATCATGGGTATGCACGGACACAGATTCTAACACTGTAGTGTGTTAATTAAGCAGTGACAAATAAACGCATACCACCCGGAAACCTTCAGCAGTATGCCATTGGCTTTGCATGGCATTGTGTTTGCAGCTGTGGGAGTGATGTAGGAGTATTGCTATAGTAACTGTAGTCTTGTTTGCCCCCTGTCTGCCACTCCTACTCCTTCTCTGCCTCATCTCTGTCCTTCTCTTTATTCTTTATCTCTCACTGTTTTACTTTTCCATTTGAAACATCTGAAAATAAGCAAGTATTTCACTGAAAGTCTGGCTTTAACATCCTATAGGATTGGATGAGGGGGTTTTGGAAGATTTGTCACTGCTCTATTAACACACTGCTGGGGGGGGGGGGGCTATACAGCACTAGATGGGACAAACTGATACTTGCTGAACTGTTTGTTTAAATTAATTACATGTTTTTTTATGTAATTAAATGTTTGTTTGTTTTTTATGTTGTACCATACTCATACTGAACCATGAGGACCAAACCAGGGTGCGAACTGAACCATGACTTTTGTGTATTGTTACACCTCTAATGACTACCTTGGTCAGGTTGGTCATGCTGGCAGCACCTAAAACTACCGTGTTTACCCTAGTGATTCACCACTAGGGTAAATATTGGGTAAATACACCACTGATTGTTTTCCTGCAAAAACCTTGTATCTCCATTTTTGGAATTTTTCACAACTATAAGTTGGTCAAGGGGTGTAGCGGTATGTATATTCTCTGTGCGGCTGAATACACGTACCGCTACACCCCTAATAGTCTTGACCAACATGACCACAGACCAGCATGACCACAGTGGCCCATGACTATGACCAAACTAATCAACCAGCTAGATGGTATGACCAGCTTGATGGCCAGCTTGGTAACGTTGGGCATATTAATAGACTTTCTATCCCATCAAACTCAAATGAAAACATAGAATTAACCAGCTTGCTAACCAGCCTAGACTGGTTGTTGTTGCATCTGTGGTCAGCTCCAGCATACAGAGTGTGAAGACCCTGCCCAGGAAATGGAATTATTTGAAGGTCATCCCTATTCTGTATGAGTGTATGTGAATGTACTCCATCTAACCCAGTCCTAACCTTAACCTCAGCAACCAAAAATTGGTTTTGGCCTCTTCGTTTTCTAGTAACAGCTGCATTTTTTTAGGGAAAAAAAGCAATTTCCTCAGAGATAGCAGCAAAATGTCTCCACTGATAGAAAATCATCATCCTGGGGGAAATCAGGGTCTGCACAAAGAGCTGAACAACATGTACACACGCCATTCATGCCATAGATTTCATACAAAAAGCACTGAAAGCCACACTAATTGAAATTACTGTGTGCTATTAGATCAGGTGCTACAGAACATTTGGTCCCCACAAAGAGCTAAATGCATACACACACAAACACAGTCTCACTTCTCCGGCCTAAACGAATAAGCCAGATCCTGCACTGCTTGCAGTGTTACTACTCAGGTGATAGATAGTATATTGTCACACAAAAACCTTGTATCTCCATTTCTGGCATTTTCACTTTTTGATGTAATGTGAATCTGGCAGTTCTTCTTTACAATGTATTAGAAGTTGAATGGACCAATAGAAATGGAATTAAATATTTTTTTATATTAAATTGACCTCCATTGAATGTTAAGAAACTGTAAAGATCCACTTCAAGTTAATTATACTGTGCTAGTATTAGTTCAGGTGCTATAGAATTCTTGGTCCCCACAAAGAGCTAAATGCATACACACACACACACACACACACACACACACAAACACAGAGTCTCACTTTCCTGGCCTTCATCCCGCACTGTTTGCAGTGTTACTGTTCAAATTATAGATAGTATATTGTTGTTGTCCTGCAAAAAACTTTAATCTCCATTTTTGGCATTTTTTGTACTTTTTGACATAATGTGAATCTGGCAGTTGTTCTTTACATTGTGTTAGAATTTCACGATGAATGGACCAGTAGAAATGCTCTAAAATGACTTTAACATAAACACAGTTTTTATACTGACTTTTTTCAAATTGAAACGTTTAGAAGGTTTTTACCTCCTCCTGTAAAGATCCACACTAATTTAAAGTACTTGTGCTATTAGATCAGGTGCTGCAGAGCTATTGGTCCCCACAAAGAGCTGAATGTATACACACATGCACACACACACAGGGTCTCACCCAGTCCAAATCAATAAATCTCATCCCGCACTGTTTCCAGTGTTACTATTCATATTGTAGATAGTATATTGTTGTTGTCCTGCAAAAACCTTGTATCTCCATTTTTGGCATTTTTCACTTTTTAATATAATGTGAATCTGGCAGTTGTTCTTCACATATTATCAGAATTTAATGATGAATGGACCAATAGAAATGCTCCAAAATGACTTTTTTTTATTATTATTAATGATATACTTAATGATTGAATTAAATATTTTTACATTGACATTTTTTAAATTGAACGTCAAGAAGTTTATATCCTTCTACTGTAAAGAATCACACTCATTTAAAGTACTTGTGCTATTAGATCAGGTGCTGCAAAACTATTGGTCCCCACAAAGAGATGAATGTATACACACATGCACACACATTGTCTCACTTTCCCAGTATTTTCACTTTTTGATATAATGTGAATCTGGCAGTTGTTCTTTACATATTATCTGAATTTAATGATGAATGGACCAATAGAAATGCTCCAGAATGACTAAAATTGAATATTTTTACATTTACCCCCATTGAAAGTTAAGGTTTTTACCTCCTCCTGTAAAGATTCACACTAATAGGTAAAAGTACCTGTGCTATTAGATCAGGTGCTGCAGAACTCTTGGTCCCCACAAAGAGCTGAATGCATACACACACACAAACACAGAGTCTCACTTCCCGGGCCTTAATCAATAAGTCATACTCTGCACTGCTTGCAGTGTTACTATTCAGATTTTACAGTAGCTAATTTAACCGGCAGTCGTAAACAAACAGGAACACAAAGTGGACTTGTGCTGCTGGCCAGAAGTCAAACAAAGGCCTCGGCGGAATTTAGAAAAGAGAAAGGCAATCTCACGATCAATCTGCAGGCAGTCCTAACCACTGCAGACAAGCAAACAAAGCCACTTCATTCTTTACACTCTGAATGAGGTGGGATGAAGCGCACGGCCTGTTTGAGCTCAGACTGTATACTGATGGTCTGAGTTAACTCGGGTAAGCAAGCAATGACCGTCCACTTATCTCTATATACCCAAAGCATCCACTTCTATCTGGAAGGGTCAAAAGGCTTGTTTGAGCAGCCACTCAAATCTGATTTTGCCTCTCTTTTTTCGGGCAGGCTGTCCTGCGGAATAACCGGCACATTCGGCACCAGAGAAGAGGAAAAAGGGCCGAGACCGAAGTTCTTGCTGTTGATCAGCTTGATCTTATGCTGAGCCAAATAGGAGCTGAACCTTTCAGCGAAGTCAATTAAAGACCTACACTTTCTCAGGGACTCGCAGCAACTGCTGCAGCTCTGACAGCCTGGTGGAAAACAGCCCTTTTTAATCAACTTTTTAATCAATAAATGTCAGATGAAAGGAGCGAGATGGAAAGAAAGAAAACGGCATCACACACTTATACCATCAGTTTTAGAAGAGTCTACTCTCGTTTCAGGAAATGGACTCCTCCAACATCTGGCATTGGGGGTGACCGGTGTGTAATAAAACGTAGCGATCTTCTCTGAGTTTGATAAACCTGTCTTCAAACTGTATAAACTGAACGAAGACCCTGTATCAGTTCTAATTAGCTTCCCAGTGAGCAAGTCTGAAATACATGAACAAAGACCCCTTTCTGAGGCACTCATACAGGACCTCTACAACAAGAGCTGTCAGAGGAATGGCATCAACATCTCCTCTGGCCCGACTCACCCCAACCCCTGAGAGCCAGAACCACCAGATTCATGGCCAGTTTCTTCCCACATGCTGTTAACACCAACCACAAGCTGAACACACACACTCACTCTGATCCTCCCAGCTCATTCATCATACCCACACTGAGCTCCAGTAGCTCAGGGCCTGTATGCTCTTTGCACTTTAACTGGAACTCCCGCTGCTGTACTTAGAGAAGCTCTGTACTGCAATTCTCTACCTGAACACTAAACAGCTGTAAACATCACTAGCACTATACACTTGGTTCACATGACTAGACCTGTGTTTACAAACACCAGACCTGGTCTACCTCAGCACACTACACTTGAACATGCTGTACCCTTTCATATATATGCACAATACCGAGAATTGTAATCTACTGGACTACAAATTTACTCCTTTATACTTGTTAGTATGCTGACAATTTGCACCATAAATCCCACCTCCACCTTCATGCACATGTGTATTTATTGTATTGTATTTATTGTCTATAGGTGTCTATTGTCCTGCACGATTGTCCCATAATCGTGGTTGTCCCACTACTGCACTGGAGACTAACCGGGATTCATTGCACTGTACAATTGAATTGAGGGATGCCAGTTTATAAAATGTCTTTTTTAGAGAAAAGTCAACAATTAAATGTGACACATTTACATTACTTTACATTTACGGCTTTTATCAGACGCTCTTCTCCAGAGCGACTTACAAAAGTGCTTCACTGCTCACTCAGAAATACCCTTAGCTAGTTTGTATAAGCTGGGATCCAAAGATCCCTCTAAGCTTAGATACTGTCAAATATCAAGGTCAATATGGAGACCATAATACTCTACATACTAAGTACTCTCAGAAGAGGAGGGTCTTCAGTCTGAGGTTGAAGACAGCGAGCGTTGGACTGTTCGGACACCCAGGGGAAGTTCGTTCCACCACTTCGGTGCAGGACAGAAAAAAGTCTGGACGCTCGTCTTCCATGGATTTTGAGGGATGGCAGGTCGAGCCGAGCCGTACTTGAAGCTGAAAGGGTCTTGGGGCAGATCAACTTTTGACCATTGCCATCAAGTACAGAGGGGCTGGTCCAGTCATGGCTTTGTAGGCCAGCTCTTATGCAGAGTGACTTACACAGGAATGAGAATGTAGAGTTAGTCCTGCCTAAGTCTGAAGGTGGTGTCACCATTATAAGAGCGTAGATGTAGACTTTTTTAGGACTTTCCTGAAGAACATGTTTAAGGAAATTCTAATTCTAAGGCCAGGCTGGCCCAAACTGGAGGTCCGTGATGTCTCCCTTTAGTCAGTGCTCAGTGGGAAATGAGAAAGAGATCTTAATAGACCTTTCTCTCAGAGTCACACTTCTTTCAGGTTAAGCTTCAGTAGTGTTTAAATCACTTCCACTCCAAACAACTGCATCAGAAGCAGTCCGACATGGCAGCGCATCACAGCTCTCAAGCGGCTGGATTCTCCAGACCATACCTAAGCAACACAAGTGATAGCCAGAGTGACGTAAAGCTTCCCATTTTTAAAAGATTAGCCTACTAAAAAATGCAGCCAAGACCATCCTTTTCTAGTGACTGTAATCACGCCTTTCATGGTCAAGGTGGTTGACAAGATGGACAACTGAAAACATAACCCAGACACAGGAATTTGTTTAATCGACCAAATGTGTAGACATTGTCCAAATCTGCCAGTCGGGGGGGCTAATAATAAAACGTCAGGTTTAAGTGCCCACCTACTGTGTATATGGACTCTGAACAGCTTTTCCTTTATAGCCCACCATACCCTGCTAATCAGAGAACAAGGGTATATTACCAACAAAAAACTCCACTCCACACCAGGGCTCATCAATTCCAGTCCTGGAGGGCCGGAGACCAGCACAGGTTGGTGATTCTTCTGCTCTAATACACCTAATAAACTTTGCCATTAACTGATGAGCTACATCAGCGATGTTTGAGCACAAAAACGACTGGACTCCGGTCCTCCAGGACTGGAATTGATGACCCTTGCACTACAAGATGTGAGGGACAACTTTTAAAGACTGCAAAAATCTTTAATGTGAATCTGTTCAGTGTTTAATGCACCTATTATTCCTGTACCATATTGTTAGCCATTGGCCAATTTGAGGTTATAGTACATCTTTACACAACAGTTACATATTTATAAATATGTATACATATTTTGTAGATATGTGAAGTGAATAGGAATACAGGATTCCTCTACAGGAATCAGTTTTAATGTCTTCTGTAAAAGTTAAAGCACAACCACTTTACTGAAACAATATAAAGAATTAAATATTAATTATGGAAGGTTTTGATGTCCTTTTAGTTGGAAAGTCAGGAAATTCTACCAATTAGGCCTTAGCTGACTTCACAGGACTGGATAAGCAGGTCGCAAATTGGCATTACGATTTGTAGGCTTATGACAATTCTAGAAACATGATCTAAATGCAAGAGTCGTCAAAAATAAACCTTGCCTCCAACCTCATCACAAATGTCAAAGTCTGAAGTCTGTAAAACATCATCTAGAACATTTATAAGCATACTGGAAACCAATGCTGTGGTATGATGAAAATACACTGGACCAGCATTTGACGGAAAAGGACCCCCTTACAACTGTTGGGCATGGATCTGTTATTCAGATCCATAAAAGGGGTTGTGTGGCTGGTAGTGGCACTGGAAACACTGCACTGGTAGGTAAAATAATTTATCAGACTAAATATCAGTAAATTCTGAAAGCAAATGTGACATAGACAGATGAAAAAATTAAAGCTGAAAAGAATTCAATGACCCTGAAAAACATAAAAAAAAATTCCTTTAAGAAATGCTAGACTAAAGCTTTTCAAATGCCCCCCACAGTCTTCTGACTTAAAATGCTTATGTAGATCATAAAATGCTGTGCAGAAAGACAGCTCATATATATTGCATAACTAGAAGTATTCTGCATGAGCACTGAAGAAAATTCCTAAAATTAAAACCGAAAGATTCCTAGCTGAATATATCAGCCAAAGAGTGTCTCTTTAGTGTCCCAAAATCATCATTTAGTATCTCAAAGTAATAATTCAGTATCTCAAAGATTTAGTATCTCAACGTAATGATTTAGTATATCAAAGATTTAGTATCTCAAAATCATTTAGTATCTCAAAATCATTTAGTATCTCAAAGTAATAATTTGGTATATCAAAGATTTAGTATATCAACTTAATGATTTAGTATCTCAAAATCTTTCAGTATCTCAAAGATTTAGTATCTCAAAGTAATCATTTAGCATATTGAAATATTGATTTAGTAGCTCAATGTAATGAATTGGTATCTCAAAGTAGATTTAGTATCTCAATGTAATGCTTTAGTATTTCAACATAATGATTTAGTATATCCATGTAATGATTTAATATCTCAAAATAATGTGTTCCTAATGAAGTGTTTTTTTTAAATAATGTGATAGCATCACATAATTATAGGAAATTATCTTGAAATAATGACTTAGTATCTTAAAAAAGGATATGGTAACTCAAAATGACTTCGCATCTTAATGTAATCAAAATAATGACTTCTCAACGTAATAAACGAAATATAATGAACAAAAAATTATGAATTATTTATTTATTATCTTTTTAAAAGGTGGTACTGGGCTTCATATGTTGATAGCACTGATATATTAGAATATTTAAATTCCACAATTACTTTCACTGATTTTTATTTTATTTATACATTAAATATAGCATAATATGGCATTAACAATTAATTGACTTATTTTAACTTACAAAAGCAGTGTCAAAACCTTCATATACACATGTTTACAGTTTGTTCTGCGCTAATTAGCTTCTGTGCTATTAGCTTCCATGACTTCTTAGCGACTTTAGCCTTGTAGCTCCAGTGCACAGCTAAAAAGCCAACTTCAGACACCAAAGATCTCTTGGCTGACTGATTACATTTGAGCTTGTAGAGAAATTGTACAAATCTAATTCGTTGCTGAAATATTGCTTTAGCCTAATTTTCTGCTCTTTGCTGGAAACTCAATAAGTGTGTAGCTGGACTATCCTCGCTGAGCTCTTTCTCAAGAACTGCTACATGGCGCCCTTCATGTTAGCTGCCAATAGTGCCTATTTAGGCAGCCCATATAGGATTTGGCTATTGCCAGAGGGAACCGGATGATTGCGGCCCTATCTCAGGTACGCTGGAGATTGGCTCTGCTTTTTTGCTATTCAGCTCATCTGGAATGCATTTTGAGCGTGCAATTTGTCTGCATTCGGGCACTGTTCCCGCCACTCTCTTTCCTTCTCCGGCTTAAGAAGGGCTTTTTTCCCCCCAGATAGAGCCGGAAAAATCAGCTGCAAGAGTGACGTGCTCTGTGGCATTCCCATCACTCTACACGTGCTGTTTTTCTGGGTTTACTTCCACCCACTTGGACTGATAATCCTTATTAGCGTATTAATTACTTCCGCTGCTTTTGTCTTAGTCGCCAAAAGCAGCAATTCAGAGCGAAGCACCGGGAAAAAGAGGAGAAAAAAAGAAGGAAGAAAAGAAAGCCCTGGGTGTGGATAGATAAATTTGACTTGAAGTACTGCAGCAATTCAAAGTGGTTTATCAGCCACGTTCAGATTTTCGCGTCCGAGGAAGTTTCTCTCGAGCTTTGATCTGGGCCGCCGGAACCGAGACGCAGCATCTTGCAGTCCAGTTTCCACTCTTTGAATGATTCACCCAACGCCGCCATTGGGACACCGTAAGCTGGAGCGTGGCCGAACGCTCGGCCTACTCTCTGCTTGAAGAGCCAATAAAGTTTATTTATTTCTGGCCACCTTTTATTGCACAGACATGACACTAGAGATAATGCTTCTCTAAGCTGTGTTTAGGATAGCGTGGTTTCAGTATGTGCACACACACAGATACAGCTGTCACTACTGATAGAGCTCACTTGCCCACATTTTTATTTAAAGCTCCTCATGGGTCAATAGCTCTGCTTTATTATCAGTATTATCACCCAGCCCCGGGCAAATATCTGATCAGACGCTGGTCTGAACCCATTGACAGCATTCTTGAGTTTTAGCTTTCAGTACAGTAAAGGGTCCCTAGAATGGAAGACTGTATTAGCTTAGTATAGTTGAATAGGGAGAGTTAAACACACGGAAAAGACAAACCATGAACCTCAAACACTGCTGTTCCTTTTTTCAAAATGGAGATTCAAAACCCGGACGCTGGAATACAACGCCAAGACTGGACCAGCCAGCCCCGCCGTACTTGATGGCAATGGTCAAAAGCCGATCTGCACCAAGAGTCCTTCCAGCTTTAAGTACGGTTTGGCTCGACCCGCCATCCTTTAAGATCCACGGAAGACAAGCTTCCAGGCTTTTTTCTGTCCTGCGCCGAAGTGGTGGAACGAACTTCCCCTGGGTGTCCAACACTCGCTGTCTTCAAACCCAGACTGAAGACCCTCCTCTTCTGAGAGTACTTGGGCGAATAGCAGAGTGGTCACCCTATTGACTGGTGTTTAGTAGAGTCTAAACTTAGAGGATCTTTGAACTATTAGTCTATTTAAACTAGCTGAGGTTTTTCTTGAGTAAATAGCAAAGCACTTTTGTAAGTTGCTCTGGATAAGAGCGTCTGCTAAATGCCTTAAATGTAAATGTAAAAGAACATCCTGCAAAATCGAGCAAAGCAAAGCTGGAAAACAGGCCAATTCCAAAACGTCCAAACTCTTACATAACAGTCTTGACTCAATAAAAGTACACTAAATTACTGTTATACATTATTGTGCTATTTACACCCCCAAAATAACATGGACCACACCTACTAAAGAATGCCTTTCAACATCTAAAACAGCGTCAGATGTGATGGCCAACTTTGGCAGAACATGGTGTTGTTGATACTGAAGATCAGCTCATCACCTCCAGACTCTGGAAGTTATGGGAATACAGGTTGCTGCAGGAACCAGGCCCTGTGACCATGAAGGGGAAGGGGAGCTCAAACTCAGCTAGGGAACTGAGTGAGTATCCATGCTAGGCTAAAAGCTAACGCCAATCTCTTCTCTCAAGCATCACACACTAGAAAGGAAAGCACCAGCTTTTTTTTTTTTTTTACCAGTCAGTCTTAAGAAAGTCCAAACCAGGGAAGTGAGCAGGTGCTAGGCTAAAAACTAGCTAGTCACCCAGTTGTAATCTTTTCAGCAAGCTACCCACACACTGCACTGAGAGGACACGGAGAGAACAGCAACACGAGCCGGTAAGACTTACTGTGCTTTGCTATTCTGTGTGGCTCCTGTAAGCCATCGTGGCCACATAACTCGGCCAATACATTGTTTTCCATACATTGTTTTAGTCTGAAATATATAATAACAGGGTGGTAAATAGACTCGTAACACTACATGTGAGCATTTTTAATCTCACCTGAAGTCACATACTAAATATTTACATCAAACAACAACTTAACTACTCAATAAATGCATGATTTGGCACCTTTGAATGCCAAATACTAATCAGCCTCAATTATGTAGAAATCTGAATGTCACATTTCAGTTGAGAGAATATGGAGCATGAGTGGCAGAAGGACAGTGGCAGCTTTGAAGCTTTGAGTAACTCCGAAGGCATTAGCGACTTGGTATGATATTGAATTTTGCATTAATTTATTCCTATAACACCAGGGTGCCATGGGGCGGGAGCAGATCTAAAAAAAGCTGTCCTTAACTCTGCACACATTGCCAGCATATCCTCTAAGGAAAACAATAAATATTCAATCGCAAGAAAGATGTTATTATAAAGTACAAGCAGGCAGCTTCTTATCATTCCTAACCAGGAGAAGTCTGCTCTGCCTACAAGCTTCACGTTGGCGGAGAAGCAAAAAAAGTATTTCATATGAATTCATGGGCTCGTAAACGAAGACACCACTAAACAAATCTGTCTCCTCGGTGGACGCAGTCCATTTATTTGACCAATTTCTGCCCAAATAAACCAGCGGCCGGCTCAGGGTCTGTTCACTTTCAGCCTGCTTCTTGATTCATCAGAAATCCCGGTGCAAATCGACAGCTACAGCAGAGCAGCAGTCGAGTTGATCCAGGCCCAGATGTGGCTGGAATTGGCGGCAGCCAAAAAGAGAAATCCTACTGTGTGAAATATTCAGAGTTTCTTGGAAAAACCATGTTGAGTCATCAGGCAGAAATCTCAAGGCCAGGTCCAGCGTTGGCCAAAGGGGCCAGATCTGAGTTCTGGTAAATTAACTGCATCAATTAAGGCTGAATTTATGGAGGCTGGGAAATAAAAACCACGATAGATAAAAAGCAGATACACACGGAGAACCATGGTTTGTTTGGAGAGCTGGGAACTGATCCGCAAAGAGGGAATATGTAATATAGAGAGTGTTCAAGGACTGATTCAGCTTCCAGCTAATTAGGCCTAAGACTGTACAACGTAATTGCATTCCGTGAGGCTGCTGATAGCTTTGCGATGCGGCAAGACGAGGTCACTCGTATTGCGTTGCTGAGGTTCAGGGGCGAAGACAGTGTTGAAGCAGCAAGTTTTGATGCTGTTCAGTTCAGGATGCACTATTAAGCTGAGCACTTTTATAGTATGTGTGTTGATTAGACTGAATGGACAAGCTTAAAGTGGTAAACAGGTAACGTCATACCGGTCACTCCAATTAAAAGTTGTGAAAGCATGTTTGAATGACCATGACCTAGAAGACGTCAGGTTGCTATGGCACTGGAGAGCCAGCCACATATCAGGTTTTGCAGCCGGCATTGGAGCCTTCAGCAGAAAAAGGCCCTGAGACGGACCCTTCATCGAGCCGCCCCACGTTGCCATGGAATTCAATGCGGACTTAAAATATCTGTCCTGCTTGCACGTTAAACACTCTCGCTCGGGCCTGTTTATCTCCCTGCGCATAATGAAGCCTTTAATCTGCTCGCACGCGGCTGAGAGACGCTCACAGAGATAAATCGCAAACAGCGAGGTGACTAAACTGATGTGAAACAAAGCCAGAGAAGAGTCACTGAACTCTACGTGGTGCATCGCCGAGTCTAATGACTGCTTTACAATGCAGTGCAGTCGGCTGAACGCACCATTATCACTACAGGAGAAAGTCTAAGCGTGTCAAAACTGAAGCATGGTGTAACAGGACCTATTAAATGTTTCAGCAGTGGGAGTCCTATTAGCATCGCTTTAGTAGAGTCCGGTGACTTGTAGCAAATATGCATATTTCAACCATCCTAGGTCCCCCATGGTGTATTTCTCCTTTGTGGCTCATTGAAACAAGCAGAGAATTTGGCAAAGGTAGGCATTCCATTCAATTCAATTTTCTTCAATTTTCATTGCAGTAGCCATTAGAGTTTGGAGTTGAGAGCTGTTGATGTATTGCTGCAATTTACAGATTCTAATGTAAGCATTTAAACTAAATTCAGAATTAGAAATACTTTATTGATCCCTGGAGGGAAATAGCAGTTGTTACAGTTGTAACAGTTTATGTAAGAATAAACACTCTAAAGTGATTCTTAAGTGAATTCTAAATAAAAAATTATGTTTCTATACGAAAGTACAGATTAGTAGAAGTACTAATTCTAGACTTAAAAACAGGATCTAGAACACATTCTAAACTAAAGCACATATTCTGAAGTACAAACTCTAAAGTGTGAATTCTGAAATACAGATTCTATGATGATGTCTGGATTATAAACTAAAGTACAGATTTTAAGATGAACTATGGATTCTAAAGTACAAAGTATAAACAAGCAAGAATACTAAAGTGAATATTCTGAAGTATGGAATCTAAGTTGAAGTCTGAATTCTAAAATACAGTATGTTTTCTAAAGTATGAATTCTAAAATGTAGTTTCTAAAGTACAGATTCTAAGATTAATTACAGATTCTAAACTAAAGCAAGAATTCTAAAGTATAGAATCTAAGTTCAAGCCTGAATTCTAAAATAAAGTACAGATTTTAAAGTACTAATTCTAGACTTAAATACAGAATCTGGAACGCACATTCTAAACTAAGCATATATTTTAAAATTCTGAAATACTTCTAAGATGATGTCTGGATTAGAAATTAAAGTACATTAAAAAAGCTAAACCAAAGTACAAATTCTACAATAGAGATTCTGAGATGATGTTTAAATTATAAACTAAAGAAAGAATGATAAAGTACAGATTCTAAAGTTTAGAAGAAGTTGAAGTTCAAGCTTGAATTCTAAAATAAAGTATGGATTCTGAAGTACGGCTTCTAAAATACGGACTCTAAAATACGGATTATAAAGTACAGATTAGAAGCTGAAGTACAGATTCTAAAGTACAGATTCTAAAGTACGGATTCTAAAGTGAGGATTCTAGAGTACGGATTCTAAAGTGAGGATTCTAAAGTACGGATTCTAAAGTGAGGATTCTAGAGTACGGATTCTAAAGTGAGGATTCTAGAGTACGGATTCTAAAGTGAGGATTCTAAAGTACGGATTCTAAAGTGAGGATTCTGAGCTGAAGTACGGATTCTAAAGTACAGATTCTAAAGTACAGATTCAGAGCAGATGTCCAGATTCTAAAGTACGGATTCCAAGTTGAAGTCTGAATTCTAAAATGAAGTACGGATTCTAAAGTGAGGATTCTGAGCTGAAGTACGAATTCTAATGTACAGATTCTAAAGTACGGATTCAGAGCAGATGTCCAGATTCTAAAGTACGGATTCCAAGTTGAAGTCTGAATTCTAAAATGAAGTACGGATTCTAAAGTGAGGATTCTGAGCTGAAGTACGAATTCTAAAGTACAGATTCTAAAGTACGGATTCAGAGCAGATGTACAGATTCTAAAGTATGGATTCCAAGTTGAAGTCTGAATTCTAAAATGAAGTACGGATTCTAAAGTGAGGATTCTGAGCTGAAGTACGAATTCTAATGTACACATTCTAAAGTACGGATTCAGAGCAGATGTACAGATTCTAAAGTATGGATTCCAAGTTGAAGTCTGAATTCTAAAATAAAGTATGGATTCTAAAGTGAGGATTCTGAGCTGAAGTACGAATTCTAAAGTACAGATTCAGAGCTGATGTACAGATTCTAAAGTATGGATTCCAAGTTGAAGTCTGAATTCTAAAATAAAGTACGGATTCTGAAGTACAGATTCGAAAATCCAGATTCTAAAGTACGAATTCGAAGCTGAAGTACAGATTCTTAAGTACAGATTCTAAAGTAGGGATTCAGAGCCGATGTACGGATTCTAAAGTACGGATTCTGAGCGAAAGTACGGATTCTAAAGTACGGATTCTAAAGTACAGATTCTGGAGTGCGGGTTTTAAAGTACGGGTTCTAAAGTACGGATTCTAAGCAGAAGTACGGATTCTGAGCGAAAGTACAGATTCTGAGCTGAAGTACAAATTCTAAAGTACAGATTCTAAAGTACGGGTTTTAAAGTACGGGTTCTAAAGTACGGGTTCTAAAGTATGGATTCTAAGCAGAAGTACGGATTCTAAAGTACAGATTCTAAAGTAGGGATTCAGAGCTGATGTACAGATTCTAAAGTACGGATTCTGAGCGAAAGTATGGATTCTAAAGTACCGATTCTAAAGTACAGATTCAGAGCTGATGTACAGATTCTAAAGTACGGATTCCAAGTTGAAGTCTGAATTCTAAAATAAAGTACGGATTCTAAAGTGAGGATTCTGAGCTGAAGTACGAATTCTAAAGTACAGATTCTAAAGTACGGATTCTGAGCGAAAGTACGGATTCTAAAGTACGGGTTGTAAAGTACGGATTCTAAGCGGAAGTACGAATTCTGAAGTAGGAATTCTAAAGTATGGATTCTAAAGTACGGATTCTGAGCTGAAGTACGGATTCTTAAGTACAGATTCTGAAGTACGGATTCTAAAGTACAGATTCTGAAGTACGGATTCTAAAGTACAGATTCTAAAGTACGGATTCTAAGCGGAAGTACGGATTCTGATGTAGGAATTCTAAAGTATGGATTCTAAAGTACGGATTCTAAGCGGAAGTACGGATTCTGAAGTAGGAATTCTAAAGTATGGATTCTAAAGTACGGATTCTGAGCTGCAGTACGGATTCTTAAGTACAGATTCTAAAGTACGAATTCGAAGCTGAAGTACAGATTCTTAAGTACAGATTCTAAAGTAGGGATTCAGAGCCGATGTACGGATTCTAAAGTACGGATTCTGAGCGAAAGTACGGATTCTAAAGTACGGGTTCTAAAGTACGGGTTCTAAAGTACGGATTCTAAGCAGAGGAACGGATTCTAAAGTACAGATTCTAAAGTAGGGATTCAGAGCTGATGTACAGATTCTAAAGTACGGATTCTGAGCGAAAGTATGGATTCTAAAGTACCGATTCTAAAGTACAGATTCAGAGCTGATGTACAGATTCTAAAGTACGGATTCCAAGTTGAAGTCTGAATTCTAAAATAAAGTACGGATTCTAAAGTGAGGATTCTGAGCTGAAGTACGAATTCTAAAGTACAGATTCTAAAGTACGGATTCAGAGCAGATGTACAGATTCTAAAGTACGGATTCAGAGCAATTGTACAGATTCTAAAGTATGGATTCCAAGTTGAAGTCTGAATTCTAAAATAAAGTACGGATTCTGAAGTACAGATTCGAAAGTAGGGATTCAGAGCTGATGTACAGATTCTAAAGTACGGATTCTGAGCGAAAGTATGGATTCTAAAGTACCGATTCTAAAGTACAGATTCAGAGCTGATGTACAGATTCTAAAGTACGGATTCTGAGCGAAAGTATGGATTCTAAAGTACCGATTCTAAAGTACAGATTCAAAGCTGATGTACAGATTCTAAAGTACGGATTCCAAGTTGAAGTCTGAATTCTAAAATAAAGTACGGATTCTAAAGTGAGGATTCTGAGCTGAAGTACGAATTCTAAAGTACAGATTCTAAAGTACGGATTCTGAGCGAAAGTACGGATTCTAAAGTACGGGTTGTAAAGTACAGATTCTAAGCGGAAGTACGAATTCTGAAGTAGGAATTCTAAAGTATGGATTCTAAAGTACGGATTCTGAGCTGAAGTACGGATTCTTAAGTACAGATTCTGAAGTACGGATTCTAAAGTACGGATTCTAAAGTACGGATTCTAAGCGGAAGTACGGATTCTGATGTAGGAATTCTAAAGTATGGATTCTAAAGTACGGATTCTAAGCGGAAGTACGGATTCTGAAGTAGGAATTCTAAAGTATGGATTCTAAAGTAC
The DNA here is from genome assembly GCF_030463535.1 of Salminus brasiliensis. Taxonomy (NCBI): domain Eukaryota; kingdom Metazoa; phylum Chordata; class Actinopteri; order Characiformes; family Bryconidae; genus Salminus; species Salminus brasiliensis. The sequence goes on from NC_132878.1 coordinate 92,689,355, forward strand.
GGATTCTGAGCTGCAGTACGGATTCTTAAGTACAGATTCTAAAGTACGAATTCGAAGCTGAAGTACAGATTCTTAAGTACAGATTCTAAAGTAGGGATTCAGAGCCGATGTACGGATTCTAAAGTACGGATTCTGAGCGAAAGTACGGATTCTAAAGTACGGGTTCTAAAGTACGGGTTCTAAAGTACGGGTTCTAAAGTACGGATTCTAAGCAGAAGTACGGATTCTAAAGTACAGATTCTAAAGTAGGGATTCAGAGCTGATGTACAGATTCTAAAGTACGGATTCTGAGCGAAAGTATGGATTCTAAAGTACCGATTCTAAAGTACAGATTCAGAGCTGATGTACAGATTCTAAAGTACGGATTCCAAGTTGAAGTCTGAATTCTAAAATAAAGTACGGATTCTAAAGTGAGGATTCTGAGCTGAAGTACGAATTCTAAAGTACAGATTCTAAAGTACGGATTCAGAGCAGATGTACAGATTCTAAAGTACGGATTCAGAGCAATTGTACAGATTCTAAAGTATGGATTCCAAGTTGAAGTCTGAATTCTAAAATAAAGTACGGATTCTGAAGTACAGATTCGAAAATCCAGACTCTAAAGTACGGATTCGAAGCTGAAGTACAGATTCTTAAGTACAGATTCTAAAGTAGGGATTCTGAGCTGAAGTACGGATTCTAAAGTACAGATTCTGAGCTGAAGTACGGATTCTTAAGTACAGATTCTGAAGTACGGATTCTAAAGTACGGATTCTAAAGTACGGATTCTAAGCGGAAGTACGGATTCTGAAGTAGGAATTCTAAAGTATGGATTCTAAAGTACGGATTCGAAGCTGAAGTACAGATTCTTAAGTACAGATTCTAAAGTAGGGATTCTGAGCTGAAGTACGGATTCTAAAGTACAGATTCTGAGCGAAAGTACGGATTCTAAAGTACGGATTCTAAAGTACAGATTCAGAGCTGATGTACAGATTCTAAAGTACGGATTCTGAGCGAAAGTATGGATTCTAAAGTACGGGTTGTAAAGTACGGATTCTAAGCGGAAGTACGAATTCTGAAGTAGGAATTCTAAAGTATGGATTCTAAAGTACGGATTCTGAGCTGAAGTACGGATTCTTAAGTACAGATTCTGAAGTACGGATTCTAAAGTACGGATTCTAAAGTACGGATTCTAAGCGGAAGTACGGATTCTGATGTAGGAATTCTAAAGTATGGATTCTAAAGTACGGATTCTAAGCGGAAGTACGGATTCTGAAGTAGGAATTCTAAAGTATGGATTCTAAAGTACGGATTCTGAGCTGCAGTACGGATTCTTAAGTACAGATTCTAAAGTACGGATTCGAAGCTGAAGTACAGATTCTTAAGTACAGATTCTAAAGTAGGGATTCTGAGCTGAAGTACGGATTCTAAAGTACAGATTCTGAGCGAAAGTACGGATTCCAAAGTACGGGTTGTAAAGTACGGATTCTAAGTGGAAGTACGAATTCTGAAGTAGGAATTCTAAAGTATGGATTCTAAAGTACGGATTCTGAGCTGAAGTACGGATTCTTAAGTACAGATTCTGAAGTACGGATTCTAAAGTACGGATTCTAAAGTACGGATTCTAAAGTAAGGATTCTAAGCGGAAGTACGGATTCTGAAGTAGGAATTCTAAAGTATGGATTCTAAAGTACGGATTCTAAGCGGAAGTACGGATTCTGAAGTAGGAATTCTAAAGTATGGATTCTAAAGTACGGATTCTGAGCTGCAGTACGGATTCTTAAGTACAGATTCTAAAGTACAGATTCTAAAGTACGGATTCTGAGATGAAGTATGGATTTTAAAGCATGGATTCTAAAACAGATTTTAAAGTACAGAATTTCATCTGAAATTTGGATGCTAAACTACACATTTTAAAGTACAGATACTAAGATAATGCACAGATTCTAAACTAAAATACAAATGACAGATTACTAGATTAGTACAAAAGTACAGACTAGGATAAACTCTCCTTTACATTTTTCATACTTTTGTCTCTTTTCAAAACAAATGGAAGACTCAATGAGTGTAAATTAATTTCATCACAAGTTCAATATGTAACCATGCATTTTTTTACTTTAAATAATTCATATTTAACTGAATGTACAGCAAAAAAGCAATAACCACAGGTTATATGAGAGCAGTGGTCATTGTCTTTTTCGAGGTGTAATTTTGCTAACAGTGGTCAACCTGCTCTCACTCTCGAGTGAGAGCACTAATCTAATCTGAGCCGTTTTTCTCAGAAAAGCTCAACTCAGTGGACGGATGGCCATCCCAGGGGAAAATGAAGTCGTGGCATGACCAATCCGCAGAGATGGGTGAGCTGAATGCCGTCTGGCGGACATCCATGGCCACGTTAACACGGCAGGGAAAGTTCTTTTGCACAGCCGCGAGCGTCCCAATCCGTTTCCAGCCAGGCTTTGAAGCTGGTGAAGCCTGCCAAGAAGAGTCCGTATCATTTTATAGCAGCGGACAATTGCTGGTCAATTTGCAGCTGGACATCCGAAGGCTGGTCCTACCTGGGTGATAGTAGATGGGGAAGGCAAAAAAAGAGAAAAGCAAAAAGTATCACCTGCAGGGAAATCACTGTGTGTTTGTGTGTGTTTGTGTGTGTGTGTGTTTGTGTGAGTGTGTGTTTGTTTATCTGTTTACCCCTCCATTCTTTACTCTGGCTGGCTCTGACACAGCACTTTGTCAATACTACAGTTTAGTTCAAGACACTCTTGCTCTCTCTGAGCCTCTGCTGTAACATTTCAGCATTTCATTTCAGCGTTCGCTCATATTTGTCGTTTACCCTCCAGACGCCACTCCGAGGAAACACTGTAAATAAATATATTGTTATACTAGAACTTGGATCTGGAAGCAGATGTCAGGCTCACACATTTAAGTGTTTTTCCCAATGGTACCCTCGGAGTAAAATGCAAATAGCAGACAAAACGTATAACACACACACACACACACAAGCTAGTTTATATTCTTGTCTTGGCGGAGGATTTCCATTACTTTCAGCATGAGTGTAGTACTTTAAAGCTAACTAACTATTTTGTTAGGGTTCAGGGCTGCATTTGTCTTTGTGGAGAGCAGGCAGATGTTCCCACAACCACTAAATAGTCATGTTTTCATCATCATGAGGAAATACACACATATATACAGTCTCCTCTAAGGCCGATTCTTCTGTTTTTGCTCTAAACTGAAGACATTAGATGTGATTAACAGTGTAGAACATGGCACTTTTGGTGAGCAAAAGTATTAGAACAATTTCAGACTTGCTGTAACAGGTGTCTTTATCTTGGCCTTGTGTTTTCTCTCCCCTCTTCAGCACATGGTTCTGTCTTGGGTTCTTGTCTCTGCTCTAGCTGTTCTGTTTTGTTGGTTTAGTTTATGTTTTTGGATTGAGGTTGGGTGTTTCTGTTGTTCTGGGTTCTGGAGCCTCAGTTTGGGATGATATTAAAAGGACTACTAAAAGTAACTCGCACTTGCATCCTGCCCCCCCCCCCATCATAACACTTAAATGAAAATAAATTAAAGTATTAAATTAGAAATTAAGGTAAATAATACATCATATTTGCATGTAGTAACTGCATTAAAGTGTTGCATTCTTATTTTCTGAGGATGGTGTTGTTTGTTTTGAGGGATTTCTCCCCTCAGTCTTCTCTTCAGGAGGTAAATTTATGCTCAAGGTGGGTAAAGGATTGACTCAGCCCAAAACCTTCCACTCTTTCCCTCTGATGAAGTTCTTTGTTTTAGATCATAAGGAGATTCTTTCTTTCTTTAATCTGCTTTCTTCACCCTATAGCTCTTTTTCTTATCCATCTATTCAACTTTGCTCCAAAACAATCTAAGCAACTGTGTAAATATCTGAAAGTGAATGTAATCGAAAAAAACATCAGTTTAGTCTCTGGAGTTGAGAAGTCTGATGGCTTGGGGGAAGAAGCTATTGCAGCGTCTGGTCGTGTTGAGCAGAGCATCTAGAGAAGCCAAATGAGTTTTGGAAACAATTGCTGAGTCAAAAACTGCCAAGCATGGGGGAGGATTGACTATGCCTTGGGGTTGTGTTGCTGCCAGTGGCATTGGCAATATTGCACAGGTGGAGGAAAGAATAGAGTCCACAAAATACCAGCAAACTAAATGTCAGACTATCTGTGAAAAGGCTGAGGTTGACTTCAACAACAGGATAATGATCTATCTGAAATATATCTGGAAACCACAATGGACTACCTGAAGAGACACAAGCCAAAGCTTTGGGAATGGCTCTCACAGTCTGCTGACCTAAACATCATAGAAAATGTATAGACGGACCTCAAGCAAGCTGTGAAGCAAGATGACCTGAGGACATATCGGGCCTACTGCAAATAAGAGTGGAAAAGAAATCCAGCAACAAGAACCAAAGGTAGTTTGCAGGCTGTGCTACTAAGTCCTGACTCTGTCAAATCCTGTTTGATTTATACAGCAGTGTGGAGAGGTTTTAGGCACTAATGACATTATTTCAATCCATTAGTCTCAGCAGTGAGAGAGTTTTCCCTGTAGAGACTCCAGATCTCACCAGAACAGATGCAGGTAAACATAAGTCTAGTAAAAAAGAGCAAGAGCTTCTCATTCTGAAGAAAGAAAGTAGTGAGATCGTGTCGGTGAGCTAGTCTGAAGAACAGAGCTCGGTTCCTCCAGGTTTCTCCTGGATGCCCCCCAGTCCAGCCAGCACAGCGTGGAGGATGTGTTCAACTCCATCAGCAGCAGCAGCAGCTCACCTGATTTACCATCATTAAGCACTGATTTACCACCAAACCAGGTGTTGATCTGAGGAGAACTCTAAATAATACTAGACTCCATGAGGAGAACTTTGGAGATGTTCTAGAGATGTTCTTTAGAACCTCCACCACTTTCTGTAGGACTGTTATTATTAGTGGTTATTCTAATATTGGTATATGAACACTTACTGCCCAGATCAGCAGCTTTTCCAATGTGATTTTCACTTGTGCACTGGACCATATGTGTAGTCACTGTCTGGCAAAGTCACTTTTACTTTTTGACATAATGTCAGGTCCGTGTCGTCGTGCCCTCCCCCGGGGCGGTCTCGAGCCGCGGCCTGCAGGCTCACATTAGGACTTCTGTTACGTTTCGGTGTGTGTGTGTCGATTCAAAGACTCGGTTCGTGTTTATTTACGTTCATGTATGTTTGGTACGGTTTTTGATTGCTCTTTGTCTCTTGTTTTAATCCTGTGTTTCACCTGAGACTGGGGGTACTTAAGGGGCTTCTGCGCTCTGTTTGACGCCGGGAATTAAATGGTTTGGAACCTTGAGGTAGCCTGAGAGGTTCCCGTCTCTGACCACGGTGTGTTTAGGCCAGCTTTGGCTTGGCTTCCTTGTTTGTGAGCAAGCCAGCCACCCGGTGGTTCAAGTATTCAGCAAGGTTCGCTCGCTATCTGCTGAGATATACCCACGACTCTCGTTCCAGCTCGACTACCCACGTTCACGCAGCAGTGCTAGGTTTGGTCAGCCTTGCTGTTTTGGTTCTGCAGCTGGTCCCCCAGCTCTCGTTTCCTCTTCTCTTAGTAGACTCAGCGCCAGGCGAGCGCAGCTTTAGTTCCCCCCTGTTCATCCCAGGCCCTGCCTGCTGGTTTTTGTTAGTTTTCCCTTCCCGTTTCCTGCCCATTGTTCAAGCTCAGCTCCCGGGGTCCCCCCAGTCTCAGGTTGGCCCTCACATTGGCCCTTTGATTTGTCACATCTGTATTTAGTTTGTCTTTGTGCCCTGTAGCTGCTGTCTTTTTGCTTAACTTGCCCCTTTGTGTTTTCCTGAGTTCTGTTAATAAATTACTTGCATTGGACCCATCTCTGCGAGTGTTCATCCCTCCATGGCCTAACCCGCCATGACACATAATTTGAATCTGTTATTATTTACACTGTGTCTAGATTTCATGATGAATGGACCAATAGAAACTCTCCAATGTTAAGACAGAAATCTTTTTAGACACAGTCATACCTACCTAACAGTAGGAATAAGCACCTTTGGCTCAGATGACACTAGTGAGACTGGTGGTATGGACTGCATTAGGTGATAGTAGGGGTTCATTATAGAGGTTAACTGCTCAACAGTGCTGCGTCGGTTGCTCTGTACTACATGCCAAGGTGGTCGTTCCTCTGTTATGCTGTTATATCTGAATTGTTCTTAATGTTTTGTCTAGATTTCATGATAAATGCACCAATAGAAATGCTCCACAATGAAGGCAGAAGGCATCTTTTTACATTCACTTCCATTGAAAGTAAAGATGGGATATTCCATCCACTGTGAAATTACCATATTAGAAGTACAAGGTTATACATACAGTAATATATATGAAGTATATAGAAATATAATTCTCAAAGCTAATTGGACAGTTAAATGATAAGCAGCTCAGCGGTGAGAGCTCTGGGCTATTGATGACAGGGTTGTGGGTTCGATACCCGGGCTCAGCAAGATGCCTCGATTGGGCCCTAGAGCAAGGCCCTTCAACTTCTCTGCTCCCCGGGCGCTGGAGTTGGCTGCCCACCGCTCCGGGCGTGTGTGTGCTCCACTCACTGCCCCTAGTTCACTACCACAGATGGGTAAAATGCAGAGGACACATAGTACAGTGACAGATACATGCGCTTTTGCTATTACAAATAGTAGCAGTGTGTGTGTGTGTGTGTGTGTTGGTTAACTTCTTTTTCAGTTGGCAGTAAGAAATTATGGGTAATGAACTGCCTTCTATCCCTCTTGCCTAAATTATTCCGAATGAAGCCGAAACGAAGTCAAAAACAATCATGATCTAACATGACGAGGGGAAATTTCTAACGTGCTGTTTATTCTAAGCGCTCAGCTGCACCGTTTTCATGTTTTCAGTCCATGTTTAATTAGCCCAGCACATTGTACATTCAGTTTCATGCGTTTTAATCAGGGCCCATCCAAACGGAGAGAGTTCAGGGATCTGCTTTACAGCCACTAATCCTACAAAAAAGGCCTCAGTTCTCACAAGATGATGATTTCATAGAGATAGATCGAACGATAAAGTGGGCCTGATCTTCATGATAAACATATTAAAACAGAGCTGTGGTGGGGAGGAGGGAGGGGGTGGCGGTTATTCCGTCAGTGTTGTAAAACCTCTCTCTCTGCATTAGTTCTGGAGGAGCACAGCGGAGAAGCAGCAGCAGCAGCAGCAGCAGTAGTAGTAGGAGCAGTGTGAGCGCGAGCCGAGCGCGTGGCCCCGAGCTCCCAGCCGCTTGGCTTTATCTCTGATACACATCTCGCTTTCATGTCTGGCTTCCTAAACACTCATCTGCATCATGATAAGCACCCCTCCCTCCCCCCTCCCCCGCGTGTGCACACGCATGCTGTACGTGGCATTTATTAAAGTGCTGCACACTTCCGAGGCCTGGATTTTGTTTCTGCAGGATTCTCTGCTGCACACACACATCTACACATGAATATTTGTATGCGTAAACACACTCATGCACACACACATGCATGCATAACCTACAGATGCACATATTGTCTTGTTTTCTCAATTAGTCTTATACTGGACTCCATGAGGAGAGCTTTGGAGATGTTCTAATGAGCACAGCGATGGAGAACTACCACCACTTTCTGTAGGACTGTTATTATTAGTGTTTATTCTATGAACACTTACTGCCCAGATAAGCAGCTTTTCCAGCGTGATTTTCACAGCTGCCTCAAACCGTATGTATAATCACTGCCTGGCAAAGACACTTTTACTTTTTGACATCATTTGTATCTGTTATTATTTACACTGTGTCTAGATTTCATGATGAATGGACCAATAGAAACTCTACAATATTAAGGCAGAAATCTTTTTAGACACAGTCATATCAGATTATTATGACCACCTACCTAACAGTGGGAATAAGCACCTTTGGCTCAGATGACACTAGTGAGACTGGTGGTATGGACTGCTTTAGGTGATAGTAGGGTAGTAGTGATAGTAATTATAGAGGTTAACTGCTCCACAGCAGTGCGTCGGTTGCTCTGTACCCTTTGCCGAAGTTGTCATTCCCCTCTGGCATCGATGGCCTGTGGGACACCACTGTACCAACACCACAATTGTATGAGTGTTGTTTTCTCATTTAATGTCTCCATTGTAAACTGGCTCTTCTCAAATCCTCCTAACTGCTCTATCCAGTGTGGCCCATAGGAGCATGGGTTCCTCTGTTGTGTCTTGGGTCCTCTCAGTGGTTGTTCCTCATGTTCTTACAGAACGTTTCTTGGTTCCTTATAGTTTTTCTTCCTGCAGGAGCAGCAGGATTAGCAGCTTGGACATGTCTGCAGAATGCTACACAGGCTGTTTTTTCCACTTCTAATGTCAAGATAGGTCATTTTTGCTATGGGGGTCCAAACGTTTTGTAAGTGCATGAAAAAAACCCCAAAATATTCTATTAAACTGTAATCACAAACAAAATTTCAACAGAAATGTGCTTTCACATGTTTTGTCAAACCTGAGTTTACTAACGTCCAACTGTATTTCCAAAAGTTCACACATTTGATGATTCTTAAAACTAATTGGGGTCCTAAGTGGTCCAGCGGCCCAACGACCACTGGTTCGGATTCCTTGTGGTGCTGCTAGCCGGGGCCCAGAGAAAGCACAACTGGCCTTGCTCTCTCCAGAATGAGTAGATGGCACCTTCTCCCCATGCCACTCCAGTGCAACACTGGCCAGCACTGGTATCTGCTGGCTGGTGCATCAGAACCAGGTTCAGAGCCGTTAGTTGCCCAGTGATGTTGTATTGGCGGCAGTTCGGAAAAAGAGGTGATGGTTGGCTGCCCACATGATGGTGGAGCCGTGTGGCAGTCTTCACCATCCCAATGTCGGGAGCATTGCATGTGAATGTGGATTGTGTGATCTGATCATAATCTGATCATAATGTGTCTGGATTTTTATGCGCACAAGTGAAATCTGAATGTGATCTGATCTCCAAAATCACTGTTAAAGCTCAAGCTCTATTTGTAAATATATTGGTATTGGCATATTGGTAAAAACTTTTAAAATATACATATATATGTATAAAAACAATTATTGCACACATTAAATTGAATTACAGTACTTATCATAATCATATTACATATATATTTATATATATATATATATATATATATATATATATATATATATATATACTTATTATATAGTATTATTATTGCAAATATGAACAGTATAATTTACGTATTGCACAACTGAACCATAGTGTCACACACTGAGGGAGGAGTTATAGAGTTTGATGGCCACAGGTAGGAATGACCTCCTGTGGCACTCTGTGGTGCATTCCTGTAGATAAGTCTAGCATAAGTCTAATAGATTAGACTTAGACTTAATAGCTGGATATTATGCTACCGAATGACCTCAGAAGAGTTTCACACAATGTTTTCTTCAAAAAACTTTCAGAGTTTCCAAAAATCTGTTCTGAAAGATTAATTAAGAGACTTTGTATATGTGTATATATGTATTGCACATATGTATTGTGTATATTGTGCGTTTCAAGCCGTGCAAGGTGTACTTTCCCCGTACTAGCCGCAAGAGGCCATATGTAACTGTGATTTTATCATAGGGATGTTTTAGGAACTAAAGTTCTCATGGCTTTAACATGCCCAAACTTTTCCCAAAAATCATAAAGTAATCATAAAAATGTCAAAATTGAACAAACAAGGTTTAGCATGTTTTGTCTGTTGAATTTACTCACATCTAACTGTATTTCCAAAGGTTTACACTTTTAATTCTTCTTAACATTGTGTTTTTTTCTACATTCAGAACCTACAAGCTTGGTTTGTAGAACAGAAGACCTGCAACTACAACTTTTAAGTGGTTGTTAGTGGTTCCAATCCCTAATCTGAAGGATGTTACAGAGGGATTTGTTAATACATTGCTAACAGCTGGACTTAAGCTAGCTTTTGTGCTACAACATGACCTAGAAAACATAAAAAATGTAATAATCCTGGTGCGTTAAAGTGTTCACAATGAAATAAACAAACTTTATTTATATTATTAATGTATTAGTAGCATTTTTAAGTGTATTTTTATTGGAAAACGTCTAGAATACTTAAGAATATCAGAGAAGAAGCGACAAATATTCAATGTAAAACTTGTTGTTTCAAAACAAACAAAAATCCCTGTTCATCTGTATTGTCTTGCCCTGACAGACCCAAGTTCTGTCATTCAGCACACAATCCCTGTCAACACTAATCACACCAGCATTGCAAATTCAGAAAAATCAGTGTGGCCTTTGGACAAAGCAGAAGCTGCTGCTGACTCCCTGTGGTCATTACTGCTCTGTAAGAAATCCTTGGCCATGATTTGGCTGTCTGAATTTCCATTCTGGCCCTTTCAATCACGGCCTTCTAAAACCGACCCGAACGCTGCTGTATAATGAGCACACTGGAGGAGTGAGGCGCAGTGAAGTAACTCTATTGAATACTCAGGGTGTTGCTGGCACGCTGGTTCGAACAGCAGGCTCCAGGCTATCAGCCCCAGAGGCGCGAAACCTCACCCAGAGCCCCAGGCAGGCGCTCAGAGCCTGCAGTGTATGCGAGGGAGTCATGAACAAATCAGGAGAATACCACCTATGTTCTACCGATGGACTTAACCCACATGCGAGCCGCAGTGCAGTGGTGGGTACAGCTGCTCTCTGGGCCTGCACTCCCCCCTCAGGGGCAGCTGTGGAGCTGTGGACGAAAAGGAGGTAAATCAGAGTAAACAGCAGCTCTGTTATTAAAACATTCAGTATAGATTTGGTTTACTGTGTGTAGCGCTACAATGCATTAGACATGCAGTAATAGAGCTAGCCGTGGTCCGCCTTGCACGGTTGGAGAAGCTTTATATAGATCTTATTAATATATAAAACCCCATTCAAACTAATGAGAAACTAGGGTGACCGTCCATATTACAGGAGCAGCACATGAGTTAGTATAAATGAACATGTGAGATTGTGGGCCCATTTCTCAGAAATGTGCTGGAAATGGTTATGGCATTTAAAGTGAAAATATGGTGGGACAGCTGAGAGGATCATCAGAGTCTCTCTCCCCTCCGTCATGGACATTTACACCGCCCGCTGCATCCGCAAAGCAACCAGCATTGTGGATGACTCCACCCACCCTTTACACAGACTGTTCTCCCTCCTGCCATCAGGAAGAAGGTACCGCAGCATCCGGTCCAACACGACCAGACTCTGCAATAGCTTCTTCCCCCAAGCCATCAGACTTCTCAACTCCACAGACTCAACCGATGTTTTTTTCTGTTCCATGCACACTCTCTCTCTCTCTCTCTCTCTCTCTCTCACCAATCATTTACCCCAGACAATATGGGAAGCATTTTGCACTAATAACTTTACTACCTCACTGGACTCAATATTTATTACACACAGCATAATTTGCACACTACCCCTAATTTATTTATTATTCTCTGTCTGTATTGTGTTGTGTTGTCTGTCCACACTTGTATTGTGTTGCACTTGTGTTCTGTATGCACTGTCTATGTTGCACCATGATCCTGGAGGAACGTTGTTTCCTTTCACTGTGTACTCTGTATGTAGTTGAAATGACAATAAAAAAACCCATTTGACTTGACTTGACTATAGTAGTTATTTTAGTAGTAGTTATAGTAGTTTTATAGTAGGCTGACTATCTCAGAGTCAAATGTTGTACATGACTCTCAAATTTGGATACATGTGGCCACAGTATGGCTCAGGTATTACCCAAGGAATTTTTGCAGCTCCACCCAGATGGACTGATTGATTATGTGGATAACCTGTGTTTAAAAATGCCTCACAAATGTACATATATGTCATGGCATGCTAGACCAGACCAAGATGGGCCGAACACTCGCAGAGATGGAGTCAAAGCAAGCAGATTTATGAACGCAATAGGATAAACAAAAGGGGGGCAAGTGAGGCAAAAAAAACAGCAGTGATCAGCCAAAAACAGAACATGGCAAACAAGAGGGCGAACCAAAAACGAACCTGGGACTGGGGGTTGAGCTCGGGGACCAGCTACTGAACCAAAAAACAGCTAGGCCGACCAAACCTGGAACAGCAGCGCACTGCCATGAGCGTGGGTCGCCTAGCTGAGGGTTGCCAGTAAATCCTGGCCGTGAGCGATTGAGCCTCGCTGATGACTTGATTTGCAGGGTTACCTGCTCCTGAACATGAACTCTGAGCAGAACCTGACCTTAACACGCTTCTACAGTACGGGGGACCTCTTGTGAAACCTGGAGGTCCCAAACGATTCAATTCTTGGCACCGAATGGTGGTGTTGAGGCTTCTAAAATACCCCCAGTCCCAGGTGAAACATATGAATCAAATATGAGCCGGTACCAAGCACATAAACGTAAACAAGGTGGAAGTCTTTATTTGGGCCTGTGGGCGGCGGCACGGAATCGCCCTGGGGGAGGGGGCGATACCGAGGGGCTGACAATATACACAAATTCTAGATGTTCTAGATAATAATATCTTCTAGAATATTATATATACATATATATATATCAGCTATCTGGCGTCGAGATGGACTTTTTAACAAGACATCTAGGTGACCTGAACTGACCTGAACTAAACCTGGCAGCTACACTAGCTTCATAGCTCCAGTGCAAAATTAAAGAAGCAAACTTTAGACCTTAAACATGTCTTGCCTGGTTAACTGCATTTGGGTAAGAGACAAACTGTGTAAATTAGGTTCTCTAAGCACTTTCAGCTCACTTCAGTGGCACTCGACGCCAAGGACTGTACATAGAGTCAGCTGATGGTACTCCACTGCCAATTTTTTATTGTTCAAGAGACTGTACTGGCCAAACAGTAGATCCATTTGCATTGTTAAATTAGAAAGCTGGAAATTGCCACGAACTCTGTCACATTGGACTGAAACCTCTGTATATTTTCACAGAGATTTCCATCTATCTAGAACAAAATCACGTCTCCTCTCCACATATATTCCCATTTCATTTTTCATATCGGCGGTAGACCTTTTCTCTTCCGAAAAGAAGCCTGCCTACAATCTCTTCACAGAGCCAGCAAATTCCGCCACTCAGAGGGGAATTGGGTCTTTTTTTTTTCTTTTTGACCGAACAGAATCCTTCCCGTCATTCATCAGCCGTGTGCAGTACCACTCATCATAGCGGGGCTATAAAGGCGCTGGCTGTGCTTCGAGCTGGCATGAGGTGGAAATGACAGCCTCCCATCACTGTGAGTCATGTGAGGGAATCGCGCTGTACATTACCAAGGTTTTGATGGACCATCTTGGAAGCAGGGGCTCAAAGCCATCCCCAGTCTCGCTCCGTTTGAACTCGCCCTGCTGTACAGAGCTGCCATGGCAGGCCAGTCATTTATCCATCACTGTTTGTTAGGACAGCTGTTGCGTTGACCTTGAGGTCAAAGAGGTTTTGCACTGAAACACTGGGAGTTCTCAATTACAGATAGGTCAGTTCGGTCCGTGTACCAGAATTTAATTTTTGGGGTAGAGGGGTCTTGTAACAGGTCAAGGGTGGTGGCTAGGAATCTTTATGTCCCAGAGACATTGCTGTAGTCAGGGGCGTTAATACGACTGCATTCATTGGCTAAGGGACTGCTAGGGGATGCCAAGTCCATAAACCCCAAAAATTGAGGTAGACTCAGAAAACTGGCTTGATAGTTTTATGTTTGGCACTGTAATCAGATGTATGGATATCTTTATGGGTAAGAAGGATATTTTTGCACATGCTGTACAAAGACAGAGTACGGAAAACACTGGAGGGCATTACTGTATCTTTAAACAACGCTCAATGCATCATTAATACACCCCTGCAGACATGAACTCTCAACTGTCATGAAGCTCAAGTTAACTTCTTATTCAAATTTTTAGCAGCTGTTACTTTCTGGCACCTGTATATAAAAGAGAATAAGAGGCATATGTATTGACAAAAGTATTGGGACACTTGTTCATTCATTGCTTCTTCTGAAATCAAGGGTATTAAAAAGAGTTGATCCTGCTTTCGTTGGAGTAACTGTCTCTACTGTCCTTTCTATTAGATTTAGAAGGAGCATTGCGGTGATGATTTAATTGCATTTAGTGACAAAAGGTCATGAGGTCATTATCACCACACCACCTCATCCCCAACTCCCCAACTCATCCCCAAAGTATTGGATGGAGCTCCACCACCATCATTCCAGAGAACACAGTTCTTCCACTGCTCCACAGCTCAATGCTGGGGGGGGCAGCATGGTGCCAATAGGTACATGTTGATCTGCTCCAGAGAGTCATATTCTAATGGCAGTATATATATATATATATATGACAGTATATAATTAATTTTGTTACATATTTCTTTTTTTTCTCCCAATCTGGTACTGCCAATTGACCCATCCGTATGTAGCTCCTCCAAGCACTAGCAATGCTCCCAATACTATGAGGGTAAGAACTTATGTGTCTTCTAATACATGTAAAGTAAACCACCGCCTCTTTTCCAGCTACCACCAGTGTCGCATCACCAGGCAGCCAACATGCTAGAAGGAAAAGGCCGGGTCCCCAGCATCACCACAGCTAACAGATGACTGTGCCGGCCAACATCGCTTTAAGAGTGATGAGGAGAGAGAGTGCCATCTGCCCATCTGAAGAGAGAACGGCCAGTTGTGTTCTCTCTGACTCTGGCTGCTGATGGCAAAGTGGCATGGCTCAGAAATTCGAACGTTGGGCCATAGTGGTAGTGCATCAGACCGCTGAGCCACCCTGATTACTATTCCTATATGTGCACTAGAACTCTAGAACTCCCTTTTCCTATCTTATGGCTGATCATTAGTTTTAGGATGTTTGGAACTTAAATTTCTAAACAGTTCAACTAAACTGATGAAGATACTGAAAACCTGTCATTACCATCACCACATGCCATTATTACTTTTTTCCAGGAAATAAGACTTAGATCATTGATTTCCTAACACTCTTCAACAGCTAGTACAATATACCCCTTAATCATGTAAATATTTCATTTCATTATTTTTTTCGTAAAATATTGTAATGGTATAAACCGTAATGACGCTGAATAAATCAACTCCATGATCAGGAGGAATACATGATTAAATGTCTCACTTTTTCAGACATCA
Source organism: Salminus brasiliensis (assembly GCF_030463535.1). Taxonomy (NCBI): domain Eukaryota; kingdom Metazoa; phylum Chordata; class Actinopteri; order Characiformes; family Bryconidae; genus Salminus; species Salminus brasiliensis. The sequence continues at coordinate 92,704,451 of NC_132878.1, forward strand.
GAATGTCACTCTTCTCACGATTATCATGTCTTTTTTTTCCAAGGTTACGACATAAGCAAGTGTTACCTTTTAAATAAGTCCTTACAGAAATCCCAGGCTGTTGCGGTAATGACGGTAAATCCAATTTGGACTGCCAATTACCCAACCTGTACGTCAGAATTTGCTTTTGCAGGACTCTGACTACTGCTAATGTCTGACTGGACATTACATCATGTGCCTAAACCACCAACTCCCAGATGAGTGGGTAGAAGCATTCAGGATGCCCAACCAGATTTCAGCTCTACCCTCAGCCTCTGGCTGCGCTACTGGCTATAGCGAGGTCGATGGCTAACAGCTAGGGAACTAGCCTCCTTCAATGTAGCTTCCATAACCAGAGAGAATAAAAATCTAATTTTAAACACAGCACACGATTCCTCCTTTATCCGCATAGTCCCGACAGCACCACGGCAGGGAAAGGCTAATTAGGCTATTAACCAGAGTCCTGCCTCTTACAGCACTAGGTGTGGACGTCTAGAGTAAATTAACGAAGACAGTGATTTGCCTCATTGTTTGTTCAATGTATTGAACGAGTGTTCTTTGCTACCGTCAACCTTACCTACCTCACTTTACTTACCACAGTTAGGCAAGTAATAGCTTATACAAAGAACTAGCACAGCTAAGCTGCGGTCATTAGTTAGAATTAGGACACCCCAGGAAAACCTATGTTTTTCTAAACAGACTTAAACACACCGATCAGCCGTGATATTAATATTTCTACACTCACTGTTCATCCATGCTGTATCCATCGGTTTCTCTGCATACTCTGTTATTAGCCTCCTTTCACCCGGTTTGTTCTTCAAAGGTCAGGACCCCGCAGGACTGACCACCACAGAGCAGACTGTAGTATTTGGGTGGTGGGTCATTTTCAGCACTGCAGTGATGGTGGTGGGTCATTAGTTAGTGTGTGTTGTGCTGCTGGTACGAGTGGATCAGACACAGCAGTACTGCTGGAGTGTTTAAACACTGTGTCTGTCCACTCACTGTCCACTCCATTAGACCCTTCCTACCTAGTTGGTCCACCTTGTAGATAAAGGAAAAGTCAGAGACAGAAGCTTTGATCTGTTGCTGCACAGTTTGTGTTGGTGCATCCATTGACCATGAAAAAACCACAGGACTGCTGCTTTCCAGATTAATTTGGGTGGGGACCCCAACGTCAAGGTCACTGCTACATTAGGAGGGGGTCAACCACCCAACAGTGTCCAGCCAAGAGTGATTCTGTGGCCAAAAACTGACTAGTGATGAGGGGCAAGATTATGGCTTACAAATACAAACATCATCAGATGGCCTACAGTATCTAACTCAACACCAAGAAGGTGGAGCTGCAAGCTTGGGTTTCTAATAAAGTGGCCGGAGGGTGTATATTAAGTGGTAAGAAGAATAGGGTTGTAAAAAAGTCTTAGGTGGGATAATTGGCTCAGTATTGGCAAATCCATAAGGAATTTGGCGTGTTTACGGCCATTGATCTAGGGATGCAAATGCACAGAAAAAATGTAAAAGCTATTAAAAGGGTGCTTTATCTGCACCTTCACTGATAGGGTCTAGAATTAAGGCTTTGAAATAATGGCCTAAAATCAGGCCTGTCTCCTTTATCATTTTTGGTATTTTATTGCTATGGCAACCACTAATATATTTGAAATGGGATTCTGTCGAGTGGGGGCGAAAACAAGCCGCAAAATAACGTCTTTGAACTTTGAGTCATGGCTAGTCATTATTAATATTCCCCACCCAGTAAATAGCTGATAAATCTCTCAGTAAGCCATGGAGGGATTAAGCCGGGGGTTGGGGGGTGGTGGTGCTGGTGGTGGTGGGGGTGTGTCTGTCTCCTTTTTTATATAAAAGCACAAAATTAGCTGGAATCAAACTGTGCCAGAAGCCAGGGCTACTGATCATTTCCACCTAGAGCCGCTTATCATGGAAGAGGCATCAAAGAAAACACTCAGCGACTCAGGACAGCTACACACATGCTTTAAGAAAGGGCATTTATGACATTAAAATTCACCTGGTGCCACGTTCCTTCAGAGGGCCGGTGTCATTGTGCTGAGGGAGATGCAGCCGGGCTGCCATGGTGCAGAATACTGCAAATGACAAAGTTAGAAGAGAGAAGGAGGGGAAGAAAGTTTCGCCGAGACAACATAAGGTGAGGAGAGAAGGAAATCAAAGCGAGGAAGCTTCTTCGAGTGTGAACTGAACAAATGCCTAATTGGCTTCTAATTAAGCATTTTTTAGCTTTACACTTTAACGGCTGCCAATTCTCAGCACTTTATCCCAAGGCAAGTTTCTTGGATGTCTAAATGTGGTTCTAAGCTACTTCTGAACCTGAGACTAACAGTTAGCCGCGCAGATGGGCTTCCGCATGTGGACACTCACTCTGGTCCAGGTAGTCTTGGCAAAGACAACACATACTATGGAAAGGACAACTCAAAATGGAAAACAGTGTCTATCTTGGTATATCTGAATAATGAGAGCTTGGTACGCGGAAGCGACAAACTGTGAACCTCAAAGACTGAAGTTTCTTCATTGGAAATCCAATCAGTTTTACTTTTATAGTGCTTTTTACAACTGGTGTTGTCACAAAGCAGCTTTACAGGAATCAGTAATAGGATAGGAAATCAACAAAACCTAAAACCCCAAACCTCCGGTGAGTAAGCCAAAGGCCACAGTGGCAAGGAAAAACTCCCTCAGAGCTGGAGGAAGACCCATCTATCCTTCTCTAATCAGAAATATTTATAAATTATTCAGAAAAGTCTCTGTACCACCACATAAGACTGTTCTCTTGCTCAGGTGTGCTGATCTAATCATAATATTGTATAACAAACTTAATCATAGTAGAGATGGTCAGAATAATGAGAGTAATGAGAGTTATTGGCAGTAATAATAATGATAATAATAATAACAGTGGCAGATAATTAACCTTTAACATAGTCGTTAGGCAGATAGCCATAGCAGGAGGTTGTAGAGGTTCTGTAGAGAGAAAAAAACATAGAAACAGAGAAAAAACATAGAAACGGTGTAAAACAGTGACCAGTGGTGCCTTGCAAACATTAACCATGACAAAAACACAGGACTGCTGCTGACCAGATGCATTTGGGTGGGGACCCCAACGTCAAGGTCACTGCTACATTACGAGGGGTCAACAACCCAACAGTGTCCAGCCAAGAGTGATTCTGTGGTCAAAAACTGTGGGCAGCTGGTCTGGCAGGGAAGCCTGGCGGTCAGTGTGGTGGGTGGACAGCCGAGTGGTGAAATGAAATCACACATACACACACATAAACTTATTAAACTCGATTTCAAAACTCCCCAATATTTACACCTGGTTATAACCTGGCAGCTACAGACACACATGGACAAAATTGTTGGTACCCTTAATGAAAGAAAGAAAAACCCACAATGGTCACAGAAATAACTTTAATCTGATAAAAGTAATAATAAATAAAAATTTTATGAAAATGAACAAATGAAAATCTGAGATTGATTTTGAACCATGCTTCAACATTATTTAAAAAAGTAAACTCATTAAACAGGCCTGGACAAAAATATTGGTACCCCTGAAAATAACGTGACCAAAGGGACATGTTATATCAAGGTGTGTCCACTAGTTAGCATCACGGGTGTCTACAATCTTGTAATCAGTCAGTGGGCCTATATGTAGGGCTACAGGTAGTCACTGTGCTGTTTGGTGACATGGTGTGTACCACACTCAACATGGACCAGAGGAAGCGAAGGAAAGAGTTGGCTCAGGAGATTAGAAAGAAAACTTTAGACAAGCATGTTAATGGTAAAGGTTATAAGGTCATCTCCAAGCAGCTTGATGTTCCTGTGACTACAGTTGCACACATATTTAGAATTTTAAGATCCATGGGACTGTAGGCAACCTCCCTGGATGTGGCCACAGGAGGAAAATTGATGACAAATCAAAGAGACAGATAATACGAATGGTAACAAAAGAGCCCAGAAAAACTTTTAAAGAGATTAAAGGTGAACTTTAAGCTCAAGGAACATCAGTGTCAGATCGCACCATCTGTCGTTGTTTGAGCCAATGTGGACTTCATGGGAGACGACCAAGGAGGACACCACTGTTGAAAACAGATCATTAAAAAGCCAGACTGATAAAACAAAAATTGAACAAGGCACATCAGCTCTATGTTCACAGATGGAAAAATGAAGAATATCAAGAAAAGAGCACTGTCCCTACTGTGAAACATGGAGAAGGCTCTGTTATGTTCTGGGGCTGCTTTGCTGCATCTGACACAGGGTGTCTTGAATCTGTGCAGGGTACAATGAAATCTCAAGACTATCAAGGGATTCTAGAGAGAAATGTACTGCCCAGTGTCAGAAAGCTTGGTCTCATTCGCAGATCAAGGGTCTTGCAACAGGATAATGACCCATAACAGCTAAAAACACCCAAGAATGGCTAAGAGGAAAACATTGGACTTAAGTTAAGGGTACCATCATTTCTGTCCAGGCCTGTTTCATGAGTATATTTTTAAAAATTATTCTGTTGAAGCATGGTTGAAAAGCAATGTCTGACTTTCATTGGTTAATTTTCATAATACTAGTAGTATTAATACTACTTTTTAGCCTTCATTTTGTTTTAAAGTGGCTGTTTTTTATTTTGGATGTTGTCTGAGAAGTTTTTTTTTTACCAGCTCTAAACCTCTGTCAGCCATTACCCTGCTTCAGGCACTAGCCCGATGTTTGGTCTTGGTCCCAGGTATAAATCCTGGACGTGCCCCCAATTCTGTTACAACCCAGTCTAGGGCCAGGCCTTCACAGAAACTGAGAGAGGGCTCTCACCTCAGACCATCTGCCACACCAAACACTGGAAAACTCTACTGAAGTATGAACCAGTATGAATTCATTGTTAGTCAGTGGATGAAATATTAATTTGGAGGTGAGCCAACTAAATCAAAACACAACTAACTAAACCTGTAATAAAAGAAACCTCACTGTACACTAAACTATTCTACCTCCCTGCTCGCAAACCAGGATAAAGGTAGCTCAAACAAAAAGCACTCACCCTCTTACTTCTTCCTAAATATATGAGCTTGACAAAGTGTAACAAAGCTAGCAAGATAACAGAGTGAAAAGTTGAAGGAATGGGTTGGTTGGGTGAGTGAATGGGTGTGTGTGATAACCTATGATGGGATGTCACCCTGGTATTCTGTGCGCCAGATGGATGGATGTACAACTGTATCTGAAATTTGCCAAAATAAGTAGAGATAACTGGCATGGTTGCATAATGCAGTCATTAAGATAGACAACACAAATAACACTCATGATCCCATAACAGTGGCACATGTCAAGGTCTGGGATCTATGCCTAACAAAGCAGGAGCTGGTGCAGGGGAAAAAGTCAGGCATGAAGATCTAAGCCTATTTGACAAGAACCAAATTGTTCTGGCCAGACAACTGGGTCAGAGCATCTCCAAAACATCAAGGCTTGTAAGCCATAGTGGGTAACTTCCAACCGTGGTCTGAAAATTATAAACTAAAAATAAGCGACATGGTGTTGGGTGCCCGAAGCTCATTGATGGCTATGCCATTAAGGTTGGACCAACAGAAGGGCCACTGGGAGTGATGGTTATGGCAGGAATTCCTCAAAACACAGTGCAGTGACCCCTGTTGTGTAACTATAGATCAGTATGTGTGCCCATGCTAACCCCTGTCCACAGTCAAAAGTGCCTTCATGTATCACACGAGCACCTGGACTGGGCCTTGGGGCAGTGCAAAAAAGTTGGATGGCTGGACAATGCCGTTTACCAGTGGGATGTGCTGGATACACATCAGATCTTCAAAATGACAAGAGTTAAGGATCTGCTGTAATGTCTTACAGATATCACAGGACATCAACCCCTCAGAGGTCTTAGGAAGATTGGGCTTAGTTGGTGGCATGCAGATGACCATCAGCATATCAGGCAGGTGGTTCATCAGTGTATATAAAGAACTACAAAAGCGAATGTCCTTGTGTTATGCATTTAGTTTGTTATATAGAATTGCATTTCTATAGTATTATTAAGTACTATATAGTGTATAGTAACCACTTTATGATATGTTACTGGGTAGGTCTGTTCGACCAAAGTGAAGGGCTAATATGTGCCTCTTCCAGTCAATTACAATAGAAATCTATACTTTCTTGGCCCAGTTATTGTTCCAGGTACCCTGTGGAAGCCTTCTCGGCCTTTACTGGCCTGTTTTGTGAGTGACCTCCTTTTTTCCAGCAGATCGCAGGTGTTTTGGTCTGTTTTTACCATACATTCATCACGCATTCCTCCTTCTGTTTATGCAAACATTTACAAATAGAGCTAAAGCCCAAAGTGAGTGGGCCTTTTATTTAGTTACGCCTCCCTCTCCCACAAAAGACTGCTTAGTCAGTGACGCCCCGAAGACAATGCCGTCTAAGTGGGTAGGCTTTGTGCCCGAGGCTTGAGTGCATGAGCAATTCGATGGGAGAACACAGGGTTTATTTATTTGATAAGGAGAGAGTTTAATTTCCTGCTCCAGTAGCTAACTCCGCTAATTATACATGACAGAGCCCGTTCAGATGCAACGCGGCAGCTGTATACACGCGCTCCCAAACACGGAGGCTGGCGAAATGCTGGCGGAGTACACAAAAGTTTCCTTCGGAACATGAAGTTTACGGATGGTCGTCCTTCATCAGGCTGGAGGAAAGTCTTCTGAAGCCGTGGGAGGTGAAACCTGCTGATATTCAAATGAACCCCGTTGATATTCAAATTTCATGATGTTTAAAAGCAGAACATTTGTACTGGGGCTGCAGAGCTGCGTGCTTGAGTTTCTTTTTTCCTGTAGTTTCTGAACTGCGTTGCTGCCATAGCAACAGCCAGTGCTGTTAGTGATGATGTCACTAGTACTAGGCCTGGTGCTATTAAAGCGTGCAGCCATCGGAAACGGGAAGTCCTTGATTCTGATGCGTCAAAGATGCAAAACAATCAGGCAGCGTTCTTCTGGTCTTCGCCTGGGGCTGTTTGCACGTCTTCGTCTGTCTCGATACAGTGACGGACAAAGAGTGGAGCTGGATCATGACTGATGACTTTGGGTTTGTTGTAGATTTGCATTGATGTATTTCTATGAATTTGTATAATCTGTTAAATCAATTAAGCGTTAAGCACCAGTTACCATTAACTGTCCATCTATGTTATGTTCCCTGTAGACATATTCCTTATACAGGGAGTCTTAAACCATATGTTTATTTAAAGGGTCTGTGCCCTGCATTTTCTACCCACTCCACTTGTAACTCCACAGTGCAGCAGTGAGCTAGAATTCACTACACTACACGCTCAACTCGCTGGGGTCACTCAATCATTTTATACTTTTAATTTCTATCCACCTTTAATCTGCCTACTTAATGTTTATTATTTTTACTTATTTTATTAATAAACCCACCAATAAATTAGTTTTTAATACATTAATAAATAAATTGTAATTACAATAACACATTATAATACATAACTATTAATTTTATTATTATTTTTAATTTAATGTTTAATTGAAAAAAATAATACAATTTAGTTTTTCATTTTAGTTTTCCTTTTCTGAGCTTACTTTTTATTTTGTATAAAATTGTATAATTTATAAATAAATTGTATCAGCTTTTAAAATAAATAGATACATTTTTAATTAAGTTAAAATTGGTTTTATTTTCATTTGACCTATTTTGTTTGTCTATTTAATGTTATCTCTTAATTCTTGGTTTATTTATGGCATTCTGATTCATTAATTTGCATTTGTTTTTACTTTTTTCTGTTTTATTAATTAGATCTTAATCTGTTCATTATCATAATTTTCTTTTTTTTGATGTTATGATTGTTTGTAAAACAGTTAACATTTAACAAATGGAAACAGTTAAAAAAAAGTGGAAGAGCTGCCTGGTTGGCAAGATAGAATAAACCAAAGTAGTACAGATGACTGAACGCATAATCTTAAACACCTGATAGAATAACTCGATTTTTAAATTGGATTTATTGTCATTGACAACTGTGGTAAATTTGCTCATTTACCTCATTTTAGATTAAAAAAATCATTTTTATTATTATTATTATTATTATTATTATTGTCTTTTAAGACACATTTACTGTAAAATGCTCAGCTACATTAAAAATGCATTTCTGACTGATTGGGAAGGTTGATTGTTTAGTGGTGTGTAAAACCACATAAATCAATCAGTCATCATTCATTTTCACTCATGTTTTATCCCTTGGAACAGTCCTGGTCCTTGAGTAATAACCACTCTGCACATTTAATGGTTTGCCTTGGTCCAGAGTAATCAAGTAATCACTTAACCATGCCTTCCTGGGTTGATAGAGCAGGAAAAAATACTAAACCGTGCAAAACAGCAACTCTGCCGGGAGCCTACGGTGGTACGGGGGCTTTTTGTTTAGTTTCACATTATATAAAAGAAAAAAGCATACTGCAAAAGCTTGGGCGCCCTGCATGTTCAGTACTTCGCAGCACCCACTTTTTGGAGTTTTACAGTTTGTAAATGCTTTTTGCAGCAGCTAAGAGTTTTTAAATACTTGTTTGAGAGATGTTTAGGTTGATGATTGTGAGGATCATATTAAAATCTCCAGCTTGCACCTATAAAGGTAGTCTGTTGTGGATTTTGAAGCCATTCTCCTTTCATCTTCTGCATTTTTACAGACAGTGTGATGTTTGCATTCAATTTGCTGCTATTCTCTGAATCCATTCTTCTGCCTACCAGTGAAATGCTTCCTGTGCCACTGGCTGCAGCACGAACCGACAGCATGGTCGATCAACAGTTGGACAGGTGTTCTTTTAATGAAATTCTGCACCCTTTGCTAACTGAACTTTGCTTACCAGAACTTCATCAGTTTCCGAAATGCATCCAGCTTCTGCAGATGTTCCTTTAGTAAAAAATTCTGCTGTAATTTGTGATCAGGATGCGGAAAAGGGTTTCTATTGATGACAATTCCACAGCAGAACAGATCCTCATCACTTCAGAGTCTGTACAATTTTCCCAGAAGGTCTTTTTGCAGTCAAATGCCGTTTAGCAGGCCTACAAGCGGTTCACTCTGAAAGTTTCCTTTGTCTTCCAGACCTCAACTTGACCTCCAGAGTTCCTCTCAACTGCCATTCCTTAATTACATTCGAAACGGAGGAAACAGCTGCCCGGAAAGGCTTTATCATCTTGTTGTTGTTGAAGGAGTCAGAATAGTTAGAAAGCTGAAATTTGCATCACCTGGCCTTTTCTAATGACGATAACAAGCCATAGCCCTAACAAGCTAATTAAGGTCTGAGAGTCAAAGTTATCAGTGAGTGCAAAGCAGAAAATGAGGCTGAAAAGAAGGTTTCAAGTGTAGCCTCATGCCTTTTGGGGATCAGTTCATGTTCTACTCACTTAACCATTTACAGTAACAGATGTTTTCACTGGTGCCCAAACCTTTGCATGCCAGTGTTTGTATCAGTGAATTACAAACAAGGATTGATGGTTAGATTTAGACTGAAGGCGATTAGCAGAAGCTTTTCTCCAGAGTGACTTACTAAAGTGCTTCACTGTTTACTCAGAAAATACCCTTAGCTAGTTTAAATCAGTTATGATCCAAAGATACCTCTAAGCTTAGATACTACTAAATACAGAAGTCAGTATGAAGACCATAATACTAGACACTGCACTTTGCACTGGCATTATCTGGCATCCTACATCTAAAAATATAAATATATAAAACAGGTGTCCCAATACTTATGTCCATATTTCTGCATATACTGTGTGTGTATGCGTGGGTTTATAGGTGATATCCTCGCTTGTATCATTTGTTTGCTGTTTATATTCTATGATTCTCATTTATGCACCAGTTCGCATTGGCGGTACACGCAAGAGCACTTAGCCAGAAAAGTAATTCCGATAAGAAGAGCCACTGATTGTTTTGCTGAGCACCTCTGAAGCAACAGAATGAAGGATTTCTTCATTTCAGGTGTCTGTAGTGTCTTTAATAGGAGCAGGGCTAATGTCAACATTAATATTAATCACAGTTAACATCGCTACTTGTTGCTATGGCAGCAGTGGAGTTAGGAAACTTAAGGAAATTAACATCTTGAAATTTGAATATCAGCAGGTTTCACCTCTGACAGCCTTGGAGGCATTTCTTCACACCGTTAATGAAGAACGTCCGTCTAAAAGTTTCTTTTTTTTTTTCAAATCTTGCATTTTAATGAAATTACTGTAGTACTCGGTAACTTAACACGGGTGTAACCATTTATACAAGCGTATGCAAACTAGCTGCCATTCACTCTTAAAAGTAGACGTTCCTCAAGTGGAAAATTACACCATCATGATAAAATGCTTAAAGCTACGCTATGAAGCATTTGGACCTTAAAATAGCAGCTTTACCATCGCTGCAGTAGTGAGAACAGCATTTCTGGTGGGCTTGGCATGCTGGTGACTGCGCTGTGGAACTCTGGTGAAGCGGGAAAGACGACACCTCAGCCCACATGCCTCTTTACCGCCCAGTGCTGCTTCAATATCTCTCAGCTTGTCCAGAAATGCAGGTGTAAAAGTCGTCTTTCATTAGTGGCTCAAAGCTTGAATTACACTTTCAGACTGTCGGGGGAGCCCAAGAGCAAAAAAATGGCAATTCTCACATAATGCTGCTTTAAAATCCACCCTCAATATCAATATCTTTTCTGCTTCATACATCACAGCAGCAAACAGCGAGAGCCCAGTGCTACGGAAGAGCTACGAAAGTCCCCACCCACTGCTACGTAATCCAATCCAGTCGTTAACTGAGCAAAATTGAGTTTTCAACCTGTAGGGGGCGCAATAGCCAGGTTTGGAACAGCAAAAGTGTCATTTAGCTGCGTGATATGGTAACTGCTGGACAAATCACTTTGTCGTAGAGATCCGATCCGACTTTTTCTGATTCTATAATAAAAGAACCGAATTTCTGTTTATTTCCCACTAAAAGTGTGGGCCACAGTGTTTTCTGGTGTGGAGTGTTTAAGCCCAGACTCGTTTCTAAAAGAGACACAAAACATGGCAGCCAAATAGAGCAGAGATCATGGAGTCTTTAAGGCGCAGTAACAGAAAAGGCCTGTTTCATTCTAAGGGATAAAGTGAGGTGAGAAATGGTCGTGTCTCAGTTATAAAACATAAAACACATCAAACCTCATAAGCAGATCTGGAGGAGAACAAATAAAGGTAATAAACACATTAGAAGTAGTGAACTGCCTTTTAGAGCAACTACATTTTACCACAGTGTCATTTTGGGCCACTCCAGCCTCCTCTGGTTAGACGTAATACAGTAAATATTCAATATTTTATTTTCAGTTGATATTCGCTCTGACCAACATCCCTGAAAAACATCTCTTTTTCTTTCAAACACACACACACACACACACACACAAAGCATTCATTTCTTCCCATTGGTTTCGCTTTTGTAAGCATGCGTAGGCCACTGCGTATAAATAATCATAAATAATAAAGTAAGAAACTGCCATTGTTGATTTTTTAAAATCCAGTTTGCCGCTGCCATGGTGATTTATTCCCAACGACAGAGACCTGGATGGATAAATGAACAGATCAAAGAAAATCATCTACGCACGCACGCACGCACACACACACACACACACACACACACACACACACACACACGATAAACATGTTCAGACTGCGTTGCCAGATTGAGAGCTTTTCTGCACTGCTGAGCTGCTAGTGGTTGCACTGTGTGTGGGGGAGGAAAGTGCTTTGGGCGAACGAGTGGACAAAGTTCGATCTGGTCGGGTGTGATTGGATGATTTGGGCTGGTTTTTAAAATTATAATATTCATAAAGCAAATTTTTAGGCCTTTTCTCCACACTTGATCATTTATACATTACTGACGAGCTTAAATTGGACTGACTCTTGTTTAATGCGTCCTGTTTTAGTACTGTTTTTAACAAACTCTCATCCACCTGCTCTCAGACCATCTAAAGGGGAAGGGAAACTCCACCGATTTCTCTAAATTTCTGCATAATTCAGGAGTTGGGATGTAAACAAAGTGATGCAGAGTGGAGTCTGGTGCGAAATAGTTTATTATAGAATAGTATGAAACTCTGATTTAACAGAGGAGGTGATCTATAGGAACCAGCTGTCACCATGACAACACAAATATAACCCACACCGACTCTTCTGAGTTTCATATGTAATTTGTTTGATATGGTAAAATAGTCATAATCTCTTTTTTTAAAAGAAGAATAAAATGCAGCAGATCCTTTAAGTCCTGTGAGATGAGGGCTCTACGGATCGCGTCAATGAATCTACCATGTCCATGACCCTGTCACTGGTTCACCTTCACTTTTGGTAGGTACTGACCACTGCATACCGGGAACACCCCACAAGACCGGTCTGATGTTAGTCATATGTTCTGACCCAGTCAGTTGTCTAGCCACCATAGTTTTGGCTCAAATTCTCAGGCTTGCTATTTTTCCTGCTTCCAACACATCACCTTCAGGAGCTGACTGTTCATTTGCTGCCTAATATGTAGATCCCTTATCTTGGGGGGTTCCAACACTGATTACCAGTGTTAATCGAGGTCACTCACTTCACCGCTCAGTGGTTTTAATGTTATGGCTGATCAGGATCTATAATCACTGTCTTTTCAGAATAGCACCCATTAAAGTGTGCACTGTTAAGGCTGTATGTATACATGTATATATGCATGACCGGTTTGGCAGTGGGTCAGTAATGGTGTGGGGTGGCATTTCTTTGGAGGGCCGCACAGCCCTCCATGTGCTCGCCAGAGGTAGCCTGACTGCCATTAGGTACCAAGATGAGATCCTCAGACCCCTTGTGAGACCATATGCTGGTTGGCCCTGGGTTCCTCCTAATGCAGGACAATGCTAGACCTCATGTGGCTGGAGTGTGTCAGCAGTTCCTGCAAGATGAAGGCATTGAAGCTCTGGACTGGCCGCCCGTTCCCCAGACCTGAATCTGATTAAGTACATCTGGGACATCATGTCTCGCTCCATCCACCAACGTCACATTGTACCACAGACTGTCCAGGAGTTGGCGGATGCTTTAGTCCAGGTCTGGGAGGAGATCCCTCAGGAGACCATCCGCCACCTCATCAGGAGCATGCCCAGGCGTTGTAGGGAGGTCATACACAATACTGAGCCTCATTTTGACTTGTTTTAAGGACATTACATAAAAGTTGGATCAGCCTGCAGTGTGTCCACTTTAATTTTGTGTGTGTCTCCAAATTGGTTAGCCATTGGTTAATAAATTTGATTTCTATTGATGATTTTTGTGTGATTTTGTTGTCAGCACATTCAACTTTGTACAGAACAAAGTATTCAATGAGAATATTTCATTCATTCAGATCTAGGATGTTATTTGAGTGTTCCCTTTATTTTTTTGAACAGTGTATATATATATATATGTATATAAATATATGTGTGTATGTATATATATATATATGTATATAAGTATTAGCTTTTGTACAGATGTTGCACAACTGGTGGGCATCAAAACAGCATCAAAGCAGTCTGGCGGTCCAGCTTCCAGCTTCCAGCTTCTAAACCGAATCACAGCGAAACCCCTACATCAGCTCGCTCAGCAAATCAGATTTACTCAGAGATTTGCTGGTCCGCTACAGACTGAGCTTCACAGCAGCGGCCACATCTCCACTACACCACTAATGTGTGGCAGCTGCAGTGTGTGTATGATTTCTTAATCCATGCAATCAGATCATTAGTGCCGTGCGTGGGGAGGTGGAGTAGTAGTTTTTGGAGAACTGAGGGCGTTTGTGCTTTTGATGGCCAACGTCGGCGTCGCAGGGTCAAAAACAACATCTTTTTTTCCTCCGGGACGTTCAGCACCAACAAAACCGCCCTCGTGTTCGCTTGTGTTCAAAGCTGAGCACTGAAATGCAAATCTGCTCTATGAGCGTGTTTAATAAAAGGCACCTCCGTGACAACACTCTCAGCTCTAATGGAGCACTTCACCCCCGAATGCTAATCTGAACGCAAGCTGGTAGTTAGCATTAGCATAGCACAATGCAAATGAGCTTGTGCTAACTAGCTTTCATTCACTCGGAGGCACTTTGCTTCTTTGATGGGGTCTGGCTTTCTTTTCCCAGACCCTCCTCTGTTCTCCTTTTCTCTTCCTCTCTTTCTCTCCTCACGTTTTCGGCCTTTCCTTCGGCCTTTCTCGCAGCTTTTTGTCGTCACTCACCTTTTCTGTTTTTCCTTTTTCCGGTTTCTTTTCTTTTCCTCGGATCTTTCTTTCCGTACGTATTCCTTCAGTTTGAGCACATTTGTTTTATTTTATTTATTTATTTATTTAATTTCTTTCTTTTTCCTTACCTATTCCTTCTGTTTTCTTGTCTTTCCAGCTTTCTTATTCTCTATTAGTCTTTTCTTTCATTAAAGGTAAAGTAGTATTTGTACAGCGAAATGTTGTCCTCCGCATTTAACCCATCTGTGGTAGTGAACACACACCACCAGAGCGGTGGGCAGCCAACTCCAGCGCCCGGGGAGTAGAGAGGGTAAAGGGTCTTGCTCGAGGGCCCAACAGTGGCAGCTTGCCGAGCCCGGGACTTGAACCCACAACCATGTTATCAATAGCCCGGCGCTCTAAACGCTGAGCCACCACTGCCCCCATATTACTTTATTTAGCCTTTTATTCTTTATCTTTTCTGTCCCACATTCTCTTCCCATTTTTTTTTTTTTTATCTTTCTTCCTTTATTTTGTCCTTTCCTTTTTTGAATTCCTCACGTTGTGGGACAGAATCCAATCCAATAAAAATTGATGATAAAATGTCATACTTAGAACCAGGCTGATAAAGTGGAGAGTCTGTTTGGGGGTCTTTACGACACTCACCAGATTTAAAGATCATTGAGAGCAAGTGGTACTTTGTTAGGAAACGTGTGGAGATAAAACTCCACCTCTGTATATGATCCGTAGACAGCCGGGAGGAACGCATGAGGAGCCTTTCCTTTAGATCTTTAAAAGAATAAAGTATGACAAGTAAGTGCAAGTAAGAGGTGGTGGACAAGACCACCAAAGGATCTTTAAATGGAGCCACTAATGAGAAAAAATATATATTTTGACTTAAATAATGGTTAAATAAAACACCTTAAGTAAACATATCCCATAAAATTGCTCTTAAACAGCTCTTAAAGTGAAGAAAGGTGTGTTAAGTGTTACCTAAGGGCCTTCTTAAGGGAAATCACCATTAACACCTTAAACGTTCTTTTAAGTAATCCCTGAAAAACTTGCATAAAGTTCTTCAACGGCCAATTTTTTTGTTTTCGTTTAGACACCAAATCTCACCTTAACACTGAAGACTGAATACAGGGTCTTTGGAGGTTCTTGAGGACACCCGTGTAGCTAGACGAGTTTGTCTTCCTTCCTCACCTTCCATCTTTCTCCTTTTCTTTCCGTCAGTCGTTCTTTCCCCCCGTATTCTCTCCGTTCTCCATTTTCTTATCTCTGCTGTTCGCCTCCTTCCCTTCTTTCCGGGTGAGGCATTCTTTAGACTGAGAGCGGGAGCGAGGTGTCAGTGAAGGCCGTGGGAGGAAACGAGCAATTTCTGCTCTGAAAATGGGCTGAGAATTTATTCTCCCTGTCTGAGGTAAGCAACGTTGAAAACGCTGACACTCGAGGAGGATTTACTGGCCTCTCCGCCTTGAACGAGTCTCTCAAGGTCTCAAGGTTAAAACGGCGAGGGGAGCGGGAACTGGTCCTATGCACTTACACACCTAAACGCACCTGAGCGCATCCCGGGGCAATTAAACACGGCAGTGTTAATGGGACGGACCTGCTAAGCTCCACTCCCAGCAAACAGTGACTTTAGTACTTTAGCGTATCCTGATACAGTCTCAGGGCGACACTGCTCCCACCGGCTCCCACCGTGGCTGAACTACTGAACTTTTGTTCCTCCAGGAGCATCATGTCAAACGAGTTTTTATAGAAAAGCTCGAGGCCTGAACTGTTTTTCTTTCCAACAACTTTAGCATAGAGAAGCATTTTATGCTTCTAGCTTCCTCCACTGGATTTTGTTTGTCCACCAGCATCCAGCAACTTCCTTCACCAACTCATTTCATACAGCTGCTGAACTATTGAACTGCTGTTCCCTCAGGAACGTTATGCCAAATGATTCCTTACAGAAGCGTTTCAGGCCTGAAATGCTTTCCTTCCCAACAACTGTAGCATAGACAAGAATTTCATTCCTTAAACTGTCCCAACACCTTACCATCCATCAAACACTGAGCCAAAACCCAAACCCATCCCCACAGCAGATGTAGTCCCTCCCACTTTCAGGGTACAGTTGGTGTAGCATAATGCGTGATCCACTGATCTCACCATGTAGGACGATTGTTCCAGTGCAAAACTATGACCCATTTGGTCGTTTATTCCACTTTAGGTGCGGATTAAGGTTAATATTTGGTTTAGGTGTGGATTAAGGTGTAGATTAATATTTAATTGAGGTGTGGATTAGGTGCATATTAAGATTTGGTTTAGGTGTGGTTAAGGTGTAGGTTAAAATTTGGTTTTCGTGTGGATTAAGGCGTAGATTAAGATTTGGTTTAGATGTGAATTAGGTGCAGAATAAGATTTGGTTTAGGTATGGATTAAAGTGTAGATTAAGATTAGGTTTAGATGTGAATTAGGTGCAGATTAAGATTGGTTTAGGTGTGGATTAAGGTGTATATTTGGTTTAGGTGTGGATTAAGTGCAGATTAAGATTTAGTTTAGGTGTGGATTAAGACGTAGGTTAAGATTTGGTTTAGGTGTGGATTAAGGTGTAGAATAATATTTAATTTAGGTGTGGATTAGGGTGTAGATTTGGTTTAGATGTGGATTAAGTGAAGATTAAGATTTAGTTTAGGTATGGATTAAGGTGTAGATTAAGATTTGGTTTAGGTGTGGATTAGGACGTAGGTTAAGATTTGGTTTAGGCGTGGATTAAGGTGTAGGTTAAGATTTGGTTTAGGTGTGGATTAAGGTGTAGATTAATATTTAATGTAGGTGTGGATTAGGACGTAGGTTAAAATTTGGTTTAGATGCGAATTAGGTGAAGATTAAGATTTGGTTTAGGTATGGTTTAAGGTGTAGATTAAGATTTGGTTTAGATGTGAATTAGGTGCAGATTAAGATTGGTTTAGGTGTGGATTAAGGTGTATATTTGTTTTAGGTGTGGATTAAGTGCAGATTAAGATTTAGTTTAGGTGTGGATTAAGACGTAGGTTAAGATTTGGTTTAGGTGTGGATTAAGGTGTAGAATAATATTTAATTTAGGTGTGGATTAGGGTGTAGATTTGGTTTAGATGTGGATTAAGTGAAGATTAAGATTTAGTTTAGGTATGGATTAAGGTGTAGATTAAGATTTGGTTTAGGTGTGGATTAGGACGTAGGTTAAGATTTGGTTTAGGCGTGGATTAAGGTGTAGGTTAAGATTTGGTTTAGGTGTGGATTAAGGTGTAGATTAATATTTAATGTAGGTGTGGATTAGGACGTAGGTTAAAATTTGGTTTAGATGCGAATTAGGTGAAGATTAAGATTTGGTTTAGGTATGGTTTAAGGTGTAGATTAAGATTTGGTTTAGATGTGAATTAGGTGCAGATTAAGATTGGTTTAGGTGTGGATTAAGGTGTAGAATAATATTTAATTTAGGTGTGGATTAAGGTGTAGATTTGGTTTAGGTGTGGCTTAAGGTGTAGAATATTTAATTTAGGTGTGGATTAAGGTGTAGATTTGGTTTATATGTGGATTAAGATGTAGAATAATATTTAATTTAGGTGTGGATTAAGGTGTAGATTTGGTTTAGATGTGGATTAAATGAAGATTAAGATTTAGTTTAGGTATGGATTAAGGTGTAGATTAAGATTTGGTTAGGTGTGGATTAGGTGCAGATTCAGATTAGTTTAGATGTGAATTAGGTGCAGATTAAGATTTAGATTAGGTGCAGATTAAGATTTAGTTTAGATGTGAATTAGGTGCAGATTAAGATTTAGATTAGGTGCAGATTAAGATTTAGTTTAGGTATGGATTAGGTGCAGATTAAGATTTAGATTAGGTGCAGATTAAGATTTAGTTTAGGTGTGGATTAGGTGCAGATTAAGATTTAGATTAGGTGCAGATTAAGATTTGGTTTAGCTCAGCAGTATTTTTGAGGTATGAAAGCATAAACACAGTGAATATTCTAGCCAATAGCCAGTGGTCTAACTATTGAGAGTTGAGGCAGGGGGATCACCCGGGTGCAACCAGCCCCCTAACATCTTTAGACCCCTTATATCATGTCTTTCGCAATTAAACCCATGACTCCTGGGTCTCTTCAGAAGCTTAATATCCTTCAGCCAAGAGCCTGCATTACAGACCCAACTGCACAGCAACAGCAAGGAAACAAGCAAATCACATTTTCATTTTCCCCTCATTCACTCGGTCATTTTTGCACAGTGGGCCCATTAATGTAATTTTCCTGTTCTGGTTCAAGTCATTCTTCTTGACAGTCAGCGTGCCCTGCTGACTTCCCACCCACAATTGCCTCCACACGAAGGAGCAAAGGCTGTGGACGGGGGTTCATCCTGAAGCCTGGTCAACCACTGCTTACGGACACCTGCTTCTGCCTAGTCCCATTCCATTCACTCAACCTGTTATTAAATGCGCCCCCCATTGCTACAGCCCACCTTAATCTAGGCCACATGTTTATCCCATCCTGGTCCCATCACTGACCCTGGTGGAGGACAAAACTGACTGGTTCCCAGTTGGGCTACCCGTACAGCCCTCACATCAATGTCAAGGCCCAGGATACATTAGATGGTAAGCGAACATCAGTTCTGACAGTCAGTGTACTGGATGTCAGACACGTTGGCAGTCAACTGTGGTTAGTCCTAACCAAAAAAGGTTTGAGGAGAGCCAAACTGGTTCCCAGTTACACAATTAAACCTATGGTCTCTACAGTAACTTTATAACATCCAGTAGCAGAGAAATAAGAGGTCATTTTTACACGGTGGGTCCATTAGTGCAATTTCCCTGTACTGGTTCATGCCCTCCTTCTTGACAGTCAAGGCAGATTTATTTGTAGAGCTTTTTACAACTGTTGTCGTCACAAAGCAGCTTTACATAATTAGTCATTAATAAAAGACAGAGACAAAGAAGAAAGAAGAAATAACGTAAGAAGACATGAAGGATCAAAGACCCCCAGTGAGCAGCCAATGCAGACAGTGGCAAGGAAAAACTCCCTCATAGCTGGAGGAAGAAACCTTGGGAGGAACCAAGACTCACAAGGGGGACCCGACCCGTCCTGCTCTGATCAGAACTATTTAAACATTATTGATGAAAATGACCAAACCAGATACAACAGATAGTTAATAGTGGTGATATTAATAGTGCAGGTAGTTACGAGTCCATTTAGGTTTGAACATGGTCATTAAACAGGTAGCAGTGGTAGGAGGGTGTGCCGCTGGTCTGCTATGGGTGGTGGTGGGTTGGCGGGGCCTGCTGGTTGTACTGGTAGGTGGCAGCTGATTTGACGCAGGTAGAGGGGACCTCAGCGGGGAATCTTCCAGCAGGTCGGGCTGGGTGACCATTTACTCGGAGAAGGTAAAAAGAGTGAGTTAGTTCTGACAGTCAGTGTGCCAAGCTTACGTCCCACCCACAACTGCAGAGCTCAAGCCACCGTCTCCACTCTAAGGAGGAAAAAAAGCATGGTTCCAGAGAAGCTGAAAGGCTGTGGACAGGGGTTCATCCTGAAGTCTGGTCAATCAACGCTTTATCCTTGCTTTCTGACACCTGCTGCTACCCGGTCCCATTCCTCAGGTGGACAGCATGACGCTCATCATAATTATCGCTGGCAGCTTAGGTCAGTCCATGTCAGAGGACTTTTATGACAGGACTCGGAGAGAAGACGTGCCACTCGTGTAGCCTTGCATAAATTGTCTCAAGCACCTTGACAGGCCGCAAACACCTGTTCCAAACTGTCATAATTCAGAAGGTGCTGATGACAGCTTGTTTGCGATAGACCTCAGAGGATGATTTACACAGCATGTTGATTTCTCGCAAGCCGGCTCTCAAATCTACGTCGTTTTTTTTTGGGGGGGGGGACGTGATTCAGTGGTGGCTTTCGTCGTATAATTAGGAACAAATTAGTGGAAAACTCACAACACGTCTTGGTTGACGAGCAGTGGGAGTCCCAGAAGATTACAGGCTCCCGAAGCATCATTGTGCTTTTAGCTATGTAATCTGCACCACCTCAACAACTCGACTGTATTCTTATCTGCATCTCTGCAATCTTTTTGTTTTTCTAGTGTCTCACACACACCTTTCATTCGTTGCATCCACCCACATCACTGCTGAATCAATATTTTCTTCAGGTTTTAAGGATTACAAGATTACTTTTGCAGGGGGATTGCGGAGGGTGGTGGGGGGATAGCACTTCACTTCCACAGTGCGTTCAAAATCGGCTGTTGCCATGGTAATTTTAGCTAAGGATGGGGGGAAATAACAGAAATGTCATGACTTAACAGCAAGATAACTCGTTTCATTTTAATAAGCCAGAGGATTTTCCATCATAGCTGACAACCTGATCTTCAACAACGCTGCTGCTGCAGCAGCTGCTGCCTCCGTCATCAGCGCTGCGTTTTTCAATGGCCTGTGGTAATGCCCACGGTTTCCTGGCCCCACGCAGCAAAGAGGCCGAATGAAATCCTTTGAGTGGTCAGAACAGGGTGGACTCCTTCAGCAAATAAGACACAGGAGGGCAGATACAGGGGGCTCAAGGCTGAGCTGCTGATCAAGGACACTAGGTCTATGTATGCATTGAGGGCTGCTTCCAGTGGGATCATCCACAGGTCTTGAGGAATGATGAATGGATGAATTGAATTAATGGCAAGGTATGCATGTATGGCGGAAACATACAGGATCAGCTGGGCTTGGATAGGTTTGATGCCATCTCTAGCCTTGGGTGACGTTCCCTGATGGTCTGGTGCAGACCAGTTTTGACACGACCACAGAAACGCTGAGTAGAGCAGACTTGCGAGTTTCACTGTTTGTTGATCTTATTGGTCGCTTGGGCGTCCCTGAACTACGAGTGTAGAAACGGAATGATCTGTAAGTGCAGAAGCCTGAAAAACGGACGTCGGACTTTGCAGACACAGACAACCAAGCCACCAAAATCAAATCTTCTGGATAAGCAGCAAGCACTGGTACCAGACACCTCATTTCTTGGAGAGACTGCCTCCTGCTGAGTCTAGTCCCAGCCCTGCAGGTGGAACACACCTGCTCCAACTCATCAAGGTATTCAGGTTCATCGGAATAGCAGAGCAAGACTTGTTAGATTGGATCTAAACTCAGCAGGGGGGCTGGCACTCCAGAATCTGGACTGGAGGCACGTCGCTGCTGAGAATCCTGTGCCATAGCTGGATAAAGGCATGTTTAAATCTACACAAATTACTTGAAATCTACCAAATATCTTTGATATCTCTTCCTCAGCAAGTTCTCTGAATTTTTAGCTGCCAACAAGGTAACAGGGTAACTTCAGCATGTGTGGAACTTCTTCAATGCTCCTGGAAAGGTACCCCAGGTGGTTCCTCATGAATTTGCCTGAGAGAATGCCAAGGACGTGCATGAAAGCCAACAGTTCCTCTTGGAAGGGGGCTAACTTAGGAACCTGAGGTACACAGAGTTGCCAAGTTATTAGGTAGACTCCAACCATTCAAACGTGATGGGAATGGTTCTGATCCACAAGCTGGTCTACAATAGACAAAAGAAGTTTTTTTCCTAGAAGTTTTTTGTTTTTCACACTAACATGGAGACCCTGAATGAGTCCCAACCAGCAAGTAGGGAAAGCCCCTCCCCCCGAAGCAGAGAAGTGCAGTGGCCAGAACAAGCCATTATTGGGCATTATCAAGCCGGACGCTTGTGTGCTTCCCCCCATTCATAGAGATGGGAGCCTGGTCTTGTGTGACTGCCCAAAATTCTTACAGGCAAGTGAACAGGCTTGCCGACAAGGACGGCCCAGAACAACAGATGTTTGGGAGATGCGAGCACCAGCAACTTTCTTTCCCCATTCCAGTGCTTAACTAAATAAAACTCATCAACTGATGACGATGACGAGAATCACACCAACAGTCCAAGGCCAGTTGTGGAAGATGGTTGGTGTGGCGCAACAGAGAACACCACTACCTGCCACTGAGCTACCACACCATGTGAGAGACTGGGGTTCGATTCCCGGTCTGGGTGACTATGCTGTGCTACACCAATAAGAGTCCTTGGGCAAGACTCCTAATACTACATTGGCCCACCTCTGTAATTTGAGTAACCTTGTAAGTCGCTATGGATAAGAGCGTCAGCTAAATGCCATAAATGTAAATGTAAAGATGACCGTGCCTCATATCTGACGTCTACTGAAGAACATAAGAAAAGCACAGCATATCTGCACAGCGCCGCAGTCTTCCTCTCTTCATGGCTAGTTTATCCACAATCACACCGACACTCCTAGCATGCTAATACACCAAATCCCAGGGAACGCAGTACTGAATGGTTGATTCCAAATGACGGAGTTTTCACTGCTTCTGTGGCCTTCACAGTCCATGGATTCAACCCTATCGAGCATCTTCAGAAAGAGACAGAAAGGCTGCTCACAGCAAGACCGTACACAGCCAGGCAATTTGCAACCTTTGCGCATTGCAATCAATTCTGCTTGATACGACACGTCCAGCATCTTGCGGCGCGTCTTCCCAGGCCAGTTCATCAGTTCTTGCTGTTCAGCACATGTACCTAATAAACTGGCAATACATTTTTGGGTCACTGCACAACCATGTGTGTGTGTTTTTTCACAACTGTGATGGCTTCATCATTCTAAAACACTACTATCCCCCCTATGAGTAGGTTATTAATTTCTACTTTCAGCCAGGCTGATTTTGGCCCATGTCAGCATTCATCAATCTGCTTCACCCTGAGCCGCCCACGGATCTATACGGAATGTCCAGCTCCAGATATCCAGCTTCATATATATATATATATATATATATATATATATATATAAATAAATGTCCAGTAAGTCCATTAATGCTGTATATGAAATATCTGACGCACACACGCAGTGACATAGCATACACCTCATCAGTCATCCCGAGGCATGTCCGTTATGAACAAGGCCTGCATTTCAGAGTCGATGAGTCAAGCTCCCTTTCCCCTGGTTGTCACAGATCTCACGAGCGCTCATAATTAATCCTCCTTCCCTGCGAGAGGTGACTTCACAAAAGCCTCTGAGTCACCGAAGACGATTCCACACCGAAGACGATATTTAATGCGCGAGGGCTATCTGGGATTAGAAAATTAGGATTTTTTTTTTTTCATGGACTGTTGTCAAAAATAGCTACATAACTTTGCTTTTCCTGAGTGAAAACTGTAATATTTGCACTGTATGGAACATTACTGAAATAATAGCCCTTTATTTCACTGGGAAACTCGAGCCTGGTTACAGTTTTCCCCAATACTCGCATGAAAAACACTGTATGGCTGCAGTTTTGGTTTCCGCTCCCTGTATGGAAGCGATTTCCTGCGAGCCACAGTTCCTGGAACACGGGCAGCTGCTGACATGGTGTAAAACAGCGATTAGAAGCATGTCGGCCACCAAAGGCAGAGGACATAATCGTTTGTGATTAAAACTGATTTGACAGGTTCAATTGGAAGTGCTGATAAGGGAACAGTCCGGCCAGCAGTGGCACAGTGTGGAGGCATGAGCAGGGGGTCCAGGCTTGTGTGAACTGTTGCTTTATTATCATCACGGCTTGGGAAATTCAGGGACTTTGGTTATATGTCATGTTCGAAGCTAATTTCCAATCAAACTCTGATTCATGAACAGCTTGTCCTTGATTTAATAGAGTGCACGGTTTAATATTGCTGTGGAAGCTTCGTCTAATATAACC
Organism: Salminus brasiliensis; assembly: GCF_030463535.1. Classification (NCBI taxonomy): domain Eukaryota; kingdom Metazoa; phylum Chordata; class Actinopteri; order Characiformes; family Bryconidae; genus Salminus; species Salminus brasiliensis. The sequence continues at coordinate 92,728,372 of NC_132878.1, forward strand.
CTCTGCTCCAAGACGGTGCAGCTGTAGCTCACGTTTCAGCAGCATAGGAACCCCCCACCTCCTAAAAAAACAGATGCTTAGGAAACAATGGAACGAAACAACTGTTTCTCAAAGACCTGAGGCCCCTGGCAGATACACCTGAGCAGATGGAGAGGCACCTCCATAAGGAAACACAGAAGACCGAGCAGCAATGAGATGCACACGTTTTATTACCAACGTATCAATAACAGACAATAGTTACCGCCTCTCCTTCAAGGTCATTGTGAATGTGCCTTAATTTGCACTTGGGAGATTAGGCAAGGCGTTAGGTTTGGCAGTGTACACTCATCAGGGCGTGCTGTAATTGAGCCTTCGCTCCTCCGGCTGCACTTCAGCCGCTGTTCTCCTGTAGAGCTTCCGCCATGAACAGCTTGCCGAGGTTCTGCGAGGTGAACTCCTTCACGTTCTGACAGTAGTTGTTGATTTGTCCTTGTGAGGGGAAAGAAAGCATACATACATATGTAAATCGCAGCGAAATGATTCGCTAAGTCTGCAATGTCATTTTCAGAAGAGGGGTTTGTGTGTATAATTGGAGGACATTCAATCAAGACTCCATTGGAACTTCCCCAAGGAAAGACAGTACAGTAAAGTGGCTCTGCCAGAAATTGCCATCTGAATTGGAATCCAAGGATCAAATCCCTCAAGAACAATATATATATATATATATATAGCTGCAAGCGGCAACTAAAGGGGGCCAGGCACTTTTAAAATATATATATATATATATATATATATATATATATATATATAAATGAACGGTGCAGCAGTTTACATTTCCATTCTCAAGAGTTTAGTTAGAAAAACATCCAGCCAGATTTCAACTCCCATATTCTCTCAATCAATACTTACTTAGTATTTTGTTTTTCCCCTAAGCTACTGGATTAGTAAGGTGTTTACAACCTGTGAAGCATTTTACTTGTGTGGTCGTTCCTTGCAATCCTGTCTAAGTGTTACTTGTTTGGGCTTAGCGTCTTATCTTTAGCTATGTGCTTCTGTATTAGTTCACAGACGCTGGGTTTAAGCTTTTTGAGGCGTTTAGGTGTTTTCTCTCAACATAGCAAAACAGAATGTCAGGCATTGTAGGTCAAAGCAAAGCTATTCGTCAAGAGGCCCCTTTTTAATTCATGCAAATTTCACAGCTCCGAGTCAAGGGGGCCGAAGTTGAGACTGACTGAAACGTGCAACTGCGTCCTGGTGGAAAAGCAGCAGGCACAGCAATACGAACGCAATCGCCACCTGACCTCAAGCTATTTAGAGGCTTGGCTTGTACGGACATCCAAAAACAACCCCCATTGCAAACAAGCTCACCTACACTGAGCAGCACACAGTTTGTTCACACCGGATTGAACCATAAATAATATACTACCGGGCAATCATGTATCCCTGGACCTTGTCTGCTGCTCCGACAGTCCTTTAGTTCAGTGGTTCTCAAAGCAGTCCTCAGGGACCCCTGGCAGTCTGGGTTTTTGCTCTATCCTTACATGTGAGCTTATCTGAAGCAAAAATCAGGACTGTTTGGGGGGGTCCCCTGAGGACCGGGTTTATGATCCACTGCAATAGTTTGACTACTAGGAGTATATAAATGCACTGATGTACATCTTCGGCTGCATACTGGCTTAAATAAAGACTAAAGGATTGTAATCCCGGTCCTGTTGTCCACTTCTCAACGTGGAAACCTATCCTTTTTCCTAATCACCCTGCTAGATCCACGCAGATGGGGAAATCAATCGAGTATGAGTGAATAAAAGGGGCTTAATTGGAGTTGAATGGCCGAGATGGCCCCCTCAGGCACCTGCGATGAGAAGTGTGTCCATGCGTGGAGGAGGCAGCGGAGGCTTGAACATCTTGCTGATGTCTTCCTCCGGCAACGGTGGTTCACCACGACTCTGCCGCTGGGCATTCTCCTGCTGCCGCCGCTGCAGATACTGCGGAGAGGGAAAACAAGAGGGTGAGGAGTGGGTTGAGAAAGATAGGTAGGGAAGGAGGGAGGGAGGGAGAACAACAACAGAGAGAAAAGGCAAGAAAGCAAGAGAGAGGGAGAGGGATCGAGATTGTGGAAGAAAGGAAGAGGCAACAGAGAGAGAAATCAATGAAATTGTGAAAGACACCAGCAACAGGCAGTAAAGCTTTGTGGGGAATCCTTCTCAGCTGCTCTGTCTGCTCCAACAACTGAGATCTGCCTGAGTGAGGAGGAGAAGGAGCTGCAACAATATAATGGAGTGAGACGGGCCAGGCGAACAGAGAGGAATACAGGCTACCCCTGCTCAGCTACTAATTCTGAGACCATCTGGACAAAAAGCAGCCCCCTTATTAAACTCCCATCCCCTCTTCCATCCCATTGGCGGTGATGTTCCGCAAAAGCACTTCTGAGGTCTATTATCTACACTGTGATGCCATCTATACTAGAGATTTACGCACTAACCACCAACATCTTATGGTTGGTGTTTTGTATCAGCTCCCATCTGCTAGCTACACTATATGGACAAAAGTATTGGGACACTTGCTCGTTCATCCTCATTCGTTTTGAAATCAAGGGTATTAAAACGAGTTGATCCTGCTTTTGTTGGAGTAACTGTGTCTACTGTCCAGGGAAGAAGGCTTTCTACTAGATTTTGGAGGAGCATTGCAGTGAGGATTTGATTGCATTACTGTGGTCAGGATATTGGATGATGATGATCCCCCACCCCACCTTATCATCCTCAACGACCAAACTCATTACAAAAGTATTGGATAGAGCACCAAACCTCATTCCAGAGAGCACAGCTCTTCCACTGCTCCACAGCTGCGGAGCTTTATAGCCCTCTAGTCCACACTTTGAATTAGCCAATAGGTCCATGTTTAACTGCACCAGGGAGTCCTACTGTATTGACAGTACTTGTCTACAGGGACCAGGAACGCTGTGTGTGTGTTTGTACATCTGTGTCAGCAATGGGTGCAACTTAAAGTAGCAGAATGGCATTAATTCGAAGTGTCCACAAATATCTGGACAGTGTATTTTGCTGATTACTGTCTAGAATAACTGTTGACTGGAGAAATAAATTGTGAGGCTTAACACAGGAAGGTGGCTGGTAACAGGCAAACTTTTGTATGGCGTCAACTGTTAACACTCACATTTGCATAAACTGGGCTGTAGCATCACTGGAGATGGAACCAGTGATCTCCCACAGACTGGGCTAACGATTAGGGACTACAACAGGTAATTCGCAGCATCCCTATTAGCCCTCACTATTAGCACTATTAATACATCACCTACTGGATATATTGTGAACTGCACTGATGAACATAACTGAAATATTGTTATTAATTATGAAACTCCAACACAGTGAATTTCAAAGGGAAATTTGAGAAAAATAAAAAAAGGCAGTACCTCTCAACTAAGATACGTTTAGATAGGCCTAAGCTGAATTGGTGGGAGACTGATGACCTTCTGTTTACCTGCACGGACGTTCACATTTCACATCACTTATGGCTTGATGTCGCTTTTGCCACAGCTCTCATTCCACTATTTCTTTGTCAATTTTATTCTTGTTCAGGTGCTATCACATGTCTACTAGAGGAGGATGGGTTCTCCTTTTTGAGTCTTGGTTCCTCTCAAGGAGGTTTTCCTGGTCACTGTCACCTTTGGCTTTCTTAAATGTTCTCAATTCATTCTCTCTGTTGTTAGCCTAACGGTGTTTCGTTGTACTGTATAACCCTGGATTAGTAAGTGTTTGGTGCAGAATAGGTAGGATGTAATACAACAGTGCAAGGACTATATAATGGCAATAATACAGAAATATATAAATATGTGCAAGAAGGCCGGGTGATTAAGGTCCAAACCTAGTTACAATACGAACAGTACAATGGAATAAATACGTAGAGCAGTGATGTGCTGTGTGTGTAAATGAGTAAAGCAGGAGTGTATGATGAGGCAGACCAGTCTGGGGATGTAAGCAGGGAAGTGGACAGTGTCAAAGGAGGCTCAGACCCGGTCCTCTGTGAATCTGCTTTGTGAAAAGCGCTACAGAAATAAAACGGACTGAACTGTCTGAGGTTCTAACTGTGGAAAATGATCATTCCTGCAGATGGTTTTATTAAAGGGAATACGCTGCTGGTTAAAATGCCAAACACCCCGTTTGACCACTGTATTTAGTAAATGGCAGAACATTAATCCCAATACAGAGGCCTTTCCGTAAAAACGTGAGCACACCCCTGATTCACAACCAACCTCCCCAGTCTCCCTGTTTGTTTGGACCCTCTATCCCACGTCACAATTCAACCACTGCTTGCAAACCAGAGCAGCCCGTTCGCTCTCACAGCTCATATGGCGGTTTAAGGCACGGGCAGAATTATCATATAGCTTCGAGATACACATAAAGGTCAGTCACTGCATTCATTGACACTCGACGTTAATACGTTAAAGTTGTCCAATGAGACCCAAAAGGCTGCTGTCATGTTTTAAGTGTCACAGTCTATTGAAGCATCAATTACTCTGCTCCGCACTTACTGAACGCTTTTAATCTGACACGTAATTGAAATTAAATTAAAATATGACAGACGCTGGGTAGCAGAGAGCCAGTCTTCGCTTTAGTTTGGCAGGAAGGCTGTTAAAGGGTTCGGACACCATGTGGCTTTTCTTAACACTGAGAAGCTCAGTTGTGATGGGAGTTGTACTAGTAATGCCTATTTACCACCCTGTCATATAGCTTTAGAATGAAACGCGCTGATTTTCCTTTTATAAAGGAGCGATAAGCTCTGCTTTTATTGGCTGGCTTACAGCACCAAGACAGCTTACAGAAAGTGAACTGAACGGCGTAGCATAGCATAGTACATCTTAGCTTTGCTTTTAGCACCAACAAATACACCCAGTACTTTAAAAATACCCAGAGTTTTACAAGATTTGGGGCTTTTTTTTGTCTTATTCTGATTAGAATGTTACTATAAATCCAACCTATGAGATGTTGCCATCATCATAAACCTTCTCATTTTACTACTAACGTACAACGACTAAAGGTTATGTTTAAAATAATTTAATAAAAGGCAACCAGCATTTTTGAAAAGTAACAAAATAAATACAAATATATGAAATTTTAGTTTTATAATATATGAGATAATATCTGATTATCAGTAGGGGTGTAAAGATTCACAAAATTCAACATCTGATTTGATACTGTGGTGAAAAATGTTCTTTTTTTCAATTTTGACATAAATGACATTATTACTTTTAGTACCTTAATTATTATTCTTTATTCTATTTACTGCTTATTTTTCTCTCTTAATAGTTGTTAACAGTCTTTGTGTTACATGTCATACATGTGTTGCTCTCCTCAAGTAAAATTCCTTCTATAAATAACAGATTCTGTTTTTCAATTTCCCATTTTTCAATACAGCAGAAATGAGGAGTGGCTGAAGGAGGGAAGCTGACTGATGTTTTTAGCTTGGTGTTTAGTAAAGAGTTCAATGCTATACATATTAATGTACGATAACTAAAACACTGTGCTTGAAAGTGTCCCGATGTAACACTCTAGTCACAAGCTAATATGCAGTGTGGTAAATTATAATACACTGTAAAGCAATGCTACATATTGTATCTCCACACACCTAATAATTAGTAAGGTAATGATTTTCATTTTCATCTTGTATAGTCAGATTGTTAATCGCAAAAAGATAAACATGACTTTCCTTCCCATTAACCCAGACTGTAGATACAAGCACCCTTAAAGGTCAGAAGTAAGTGTCACTTTGCTATACTATTTAAAGGGCCCTTATGAGACACTCCGTTGTCTTTTTCCCTCACTTTTAAGCCCACTTGACATTTGCAGACAGTCATAATTCATGTTTATACAACCACTTTCCATCCTCTTTATCCCTCAAAATATAACAGGCAGGATTTTTTTTATTTTTAAAACCCCTGTATGATCTGTGAAACGTGTTTTCACACTCCCGGCAGTTTTGACATACTACAACAAACTCAGCATAAACATCATCTGAAAATTTTTATCATAACTACATACTTGCAAATTCAGTTATATAATGTGAAGTGTGTTTTATTTGTTAGATCAGATACAGTATTACTAGATATTATACTGTTATGACCTAAAGGGGTCATAGAACGCATTTATAGAGTATTTATAAGTAAATGTTTAAGTTTGAGCTGGATAAGGTTTAGCAAGCCTGTTTACCACCCTGTTACTGTTGTAAATAATTTTTAAGTAATTTTAAATCATTTTTATTAAGTTTTAAATAATTATTCTCAAGTTTTACTCAGATGTGCTGCTGCCCACCTAGTATCTGCTCAGCAAAGTGTACTGTTGGTAGGTGCACAGTCCAGACTGTTAGGCCAATTTTAAAACCCCAGAATTGGTGCATGTTTTGGAGCTCTATTTTAATTACATTAATTACTCTCTTTTTAGCTTCTCTGAGTAAATGGCCACCCAGCCCGACCTGCTGGAAGATTGCCCGCTGAGGTCCCCTCTACCTGCGTCAGACCAGCTGCCACCTACCAGTACAACCAGCAGGCCCCCCACCCACCACCACCCATAGCAGACCAGCGGCACACCCTCCTACCACTGCTACCTGTTTAATGACCATGTTCAAACCTAAATGGACTCTTAACTATCTGCCACTATTATATAATATCACCACTATTAACTATCTGCTGTATCTGGTTTGGTCATTTTTATCAATAATTAATAAATAGTTCTGATCAGAGGAGGACGGGTCGGGTCCCCCTTGTGAGTCTTGGTTCCTCCAAAGGTTTCTTTCTCAAACTCTGAGGGAGTTTTTCCTTGCCACTGTCGCTGTTGGCTGCTTACTGGGGGTCTCTGATCCTTCATGTCTTACGTTATTTCTTTTTTGCTGCTTTGTGACAACAGTTGTAAAAAGCTATAAGGAGGAGAGAACAGTGTTTGAGGTTCACGGTTTGTCACGTTCATGAACCGAACTAACTATTAAACCATTTCAACTTTCCAGGACACCTTTAAACAAAGTAGTATAACAGCTTGTTGCAGTGAACACCACACTTTTGTAACCGCTGGCGATAACTGACTTTCAGTAGCTCCTATAATAAACCACCACCACCAGGAAAGAAAAGGAGACTTCATTCCCGGGTTCTGCCGGTGCAGCCTGCAATATCACCGCTGAGGATACTGCTCATTTCTGTTCAAATTGGTGGATATGATTTAGGAGCGCATACTGCCCACAACGCGTCAGCGCGGTTTGATCTTAAATGGTGATTGATGTGGCGTGTATGGTCCGCCGGGGAGGGGGGGACCGGCGCAAGAGGCGGTGGCCGGAGGAGGAGGGGAGTGATTGATGCCGGAGGTAATTACTGAGGATTTTCGGCGTGCTTGATATAAGGGCCTTTGTGGCGACCTGAATGCGGCCACTGCCAAGGCCAGGCCTCGTTTGCTGCTGCGTTTGAAGCAGACCCTTAAATCTCTTTCAAAGGCCTTTTGCCCACCAGCCAAAACACTGTGGCTAATAGTCTAATAAACAGACAAAACAGCTCAGGCAGTCGGGTAATTTCAAGTGGAATGTCGTATGGCGTAGGTGTACTGCGGCAGATACTGAGCTAAGTGGTGTACAGGACAGGGTGTATGGAACAATGGCAGCAGAGCAAGCGATCGCTTTATCATTACACCCCGTGTGAATTCCCCATTGTGTTCGGCTGCTCTTTAAATGGAGAGAAGCTTTGTGGCTCTTTGGCTCTCGTTATATAAGCACCCCTAGCTGACAGCTATAGGAGGCTACGAAGCTTAAAGTTTTCCTCATTCTCCGATGACGACGTCTCAGGATTCCAGTCAATACTCTTCTGTCTGTTGAAGAGAGAATATAAAATCGACGTCCTCTTGACATTACAGTCGCTAAGCTAACTTTCCTCAACCATATTCATGGAGCAGCATATTTCAGACGCACTGACAAAAAACCTTGTTGACCTTGATCCGATTAAAAAACCCCAGAGGCTTTTCAAGTTCCGCATTGGAGACGGCGCTGTCCTCGCAAGGCGAAGTTCACACCTGGTCAAACAGATGACTTGGCAGGAATGTATTTCTGATATCTGCCATTGCTTCCTCCTCATAGTTGTGCATGGCAGCCCCCACCCCACCACTACTACTACCCTCCCTAGATAGTTCCTAGAACTGATATCTCCAAACTGCCAGCAGGCCAAAAGCTTGTGTAAATGTCAAGGTTTTTTTATAGCCGTATTGTCAGCGTGAACAAAAGGGAGGAAATTTTGATTCTGAACGGAGAGAAAATAAGGCGTCCTTGCGAAAGGCAGCTAACTGTCCATGGGCTGGCCTCCTCTACCGTAGACACGAAGGACGTAGACTGATTGAGGGATAAATAATTTACAGATACATTAAAACTCCTAATGCACCAGATGAACTACAAGAATAACAATGTCATGAGGCTGCAACCCTCAAACGTTCTCCATTACAACCCGTAATGCTGGAGTTACCGTGCTCAATATTCAGTCGTGTACAGATGACCATACTGATTAGGATTAGGATTACACAGTCATGGGTAAAATCCCAAATAAGCCAAATTACAACATTTGTTGACACTGGAAATGACAAGAGGTAACCTCAAGTGTTAAGACCAACACTGTTCTGGAAATGGCTGGAAAAGTCTTCACATCTGAATGAAAAAATAGAAAATAAAAATGATGCAAAAGTTTGGGGAGCCAATGCTAGCTTCAGCAGATAAGACAGCCTGTAGATTCTTTTTGAGAATAATACCTGTAATGAGACAGTTTATAAGACACTAGACTGCTGGACGTTGTAGTTCGGGACGTCCTCCGAATCTGAGCAGAGCACCTTTATGCTGAGTATCGGTCAATACAATCCAATCAGATCTGTGTGTTACTAGAAACCATACAGCCACAGGGTTTAGGTAAGATGTGCTGCTTATTCATACGTAGCATTATTCATATGTAGTGAGGGGAATCTAATGAGGCGGAGAACAGAGCTGCATGATCTGTAGGATTCTTCCTCCAGTTTTTATAAAGACATTAGCCGCAATGAGAGAATTCGTAGGACTGGGGCTGGGCGATGTGGTAAAAATACTATATCGCAATACTAATACACGATATTTATCACAATTCATGTAATTACAGACTAAAAACATCAGTAGCAGCAGATTCTTGTAAACTACTATTCAGATCCTCTCCTGTGCGGAATACAGTGATTTATACTCAACATCTGCTGCTCTTCATCTTATTAACCCAGTCTAATCACACTGTTAGTAATGAAACCTGCAGCTGATCAGTGTTTATTAAGCACTAACAGTCTCCTCCATATGCTTAGAAAAGCTTTTTGTTATCACGTTAAGATTTATCACAATACGATAAAATATCGCCCAGCTCTACTGTAGGCTAATGTAAAATCTTCTGAAAACCTGGATTTACGTCGCTCCTACACTGAAGGTGAAGTCTGGAGATGTTAGCAGAGAGGTTGACGGAGTATAAATAAACCTTGTTCATCAGTTTTCATTGTCTACTCCAGCTGTAATAAATATTAGTAATAAAACTGTGCTATAATTGCTATAATACACTTGAGGTCGTGCTGTACTGTGAGATATTGGCACTGGTGTGCTGTGGTCGTAGGCATGAGGCCAAAGGCTGAATAGATCAGCACACATTAGTGCCAATATCTCACAGTGTAGCACTCCCCAGCGGTGTACTGTTGTGAAATTGGATAATGTCATTTTTTTTTTTTTTTTGACCAGCCTGTGCACTTCTAGTAACTTGGGACAAATATGTGGACGTTCCAACCTATGCAGCAAGAACAGTTGTTAAAATGACACAGCAGTTTGCAGGGAATAAACTGTGACAAAGAATGACGTAATGAGGGAAAGGGGCAGAGTGTGAGAGAGAGAGAGTGTGTGTGTGTATATAATGGCGGCCTGGGAGAGAGAGACAGGCTTACAGACAATAAATAATGTTATTTAGCATCTTAGCCTAAAGGCCAACTGAAATGACACAGCAATTAGCAGAGAATGCACCGTGAGAACAGAAAGCAAGGCAGGGGACGGGACGGAGAGAGACAGACTGACGGCTCAATATAGTAAATTTTTTGAATTCTCAGCCTCTCTGTCCAAGAGCACAAGCAAAAAATGACACAGCAGTTTTCAGACCAGCTACTGTGACAAAGTGGCTTGCAGAGAGTGACACACTAAATCGACAGGGGGAACGATTTCTCTGGATAACTACATGCAGGGTGGGGGAGAACATCCATATCTAAAGCCTTTATTTTGCTATATGTCAAATCTTACTCCACCCACTAAGTGTGTGGAAGTGTGGAAACAGAAAAAGCCCCCCCACCCCCTCCCATCCCATCCCCATCCCAGGTGCCGAAAGAAGGAGAAAGGGGATACCTGGTGCTTCTGCTGCTGCTGCTTGCTGTTGTTGCGGCAGTAGGTGTTGAACTTGACGATGTCTTGGCTCATGTCGTCCACGCGATCCATCAGCAGCTGCAGGCTCTTCTCCAGATGGTTACTATGGTTGCAGATTGACACCCAGTTTAGCCAAAGCAAGCGAGCCTCATAAACGGTCCACTGAACATCCACACATCATTGCTGCACGGCATATTCTCTTCAATTAAAAACCCCAGCAGACAAAATTAAGATCCCGCCGATAAGAACTACTGGCTGATTGAGTGGTTCAAAGCTCAAGGCATTCTCAGAGCAGCAAAGAACATCTAAGACCTCCAACCAGCCTATGGCTCGGTTCCTCAGCCATCAGTTCTTCAAAATGTCACATATCAGCTTCTATCAGAAATCTGCTTTTAGGAGGCATTCATAAAGAGGGTTTAAAAAAGAAAAGAAAAAAGAGCATCAGTTTCCTTCCTGTTCAAGGCGCCTTTTCTCAAAAATCGTGGAGATGTGGCCGTTCTCAGCCACAGGTCACCCTCTTTCCGACTAAACACACTAACAGTCCCCATTTACATGCTTTCAGCCTTGGTGTTTTTTGGACTGGCACGTATGCCCCCTGGACCTCTTGGTATTTGCCTAGAAAGGAAAAGGGCATCGCTGTACACAGCAAGAGTGAAATTACACCCTGAATACATTATCATTATCTACCTGACAATGGGGAGGCGGTGAAATTCTATGAGCAGGCTTATTAGACGCACCAGGTCGGAGAATGCTCTGAATTACAAATGAAAGCCTGACTTAGGAGGGAAAAGGCTGTGTTTTTTACACAGTTACATTACTTGTGTGGGGTAAATCATGCTCAATCCACAATTAGCCTCGCAAATTGTCCATTCTAGAAGTGTGCAACCAGCTTGCCAGCTGTGCAACAAGTAAAATCATATCTATCTGCTTAGCCACTCTAATTTGAGCAGTACATTTCCTGTTTATCGTTTCAAATGATGTTCCTGTCTGCTGCACGGAAATAAACATTTGAAATAAACATCATGGCTTTTTCGCATTATTCTAGATTCATGTGCCGCTTTTGACTCGACACTAAAACATCAGTTTTGAAAACTGGGTTGCGTTGGTCTCTCTGGCACTGCCCCAAATAGTTTGTGGACATACGTTCCCAGGGTTCGACGCGTTTCGCTCCTTTTAGGCAACTCCGCTTCAAAGACGTATAACTCTGTCAGCAGTGTACCTCAAGGTTCTATTTTTGGGCCACATTCATTCTGCCCGTAAGCGCCTCACCTAGCTAGGGCTGTCCATGGAGCCATCGATGGAGTTATCATCCACACACCCATGTATTCATTTAAGCTTTTTGACCCATTCACTGACTATGCGGTTCTGTCAATTTGCATTTTTCCCTCTTTTCCAGCTGAATAACGATTACATTGAAATAGTTCATACTGGCACCATCTCAGAGCCTCCTAAAGTGGCGAGTCCAACCTTCGTGTCATGCTGATATAGATAAAGAATGTCACGCTCACACTTGACTCAAACCTAAGTTTGCCCATTATATCCCACCATGACAGTATTGCTGCAGTCCTCCTCCTGACAAACACTGCCACTGTGTTCCTTAGAGGACTAATTCAGTAGGACTACTTATTTCTGGGGAAAGTTGACTCACGGAATCGTTTACTGGATAAACAAACACATTTCAGGACAAGAAATTTAAGGTTTGATAGAATTTCTGATCCTTTCGCATTAATAATCACCACAGTGAGTGCGGAACTGGTGAAGTACATCATGCCTATCAACATCATGACAATGAACATATTTCAAATGTTTATTTTAAAAATTTAGATTTTAATTAGTATTTTAAAAATGATTACAAATTATATAATGTGCCATCTTTCCTTCAAGGGAATATCTATTTATAGTACTGCTAGCAACAAGTAAAAAGGCATTAACTAGAAACTGCTATCAACCAAATCCACCACAGAGGGGAGACTGGATTAATGTTGTAAAAGATGGTTTTATAATAGAAATAATCTTCCCTTAAAATCCAAAATTATAAATGTAACATTTACTAGGCCAAACAGAAATTACGGTAATTATTTTCATCAGAACGTATTTGTTTTATAGGGCACTCACTGAAATTTCCCTCAAATTCTGAAAATAGTTTAACACTCAGGAAGGATATGGCTTCTGTTACTATGGTAATTGTAAGTATTGTATATATATAATATATATATATATATAATATATATATATATATATATATATATATATATATATATATATATATATATATATATAATATTGTGTGTGTGTGTGTGTGTGTGTATGCATATAGTACTGTAATTCTGGACAATGAAATAAGACTTATGGTGTAACGATATGGAAATTTGTTAACATTACTTCATAAATAAATAAAAATGTGCCCTTTTTCACAGGTTTTTGATGGGTATGACGAGAATATCACTGCTGTCCAATGAAAACCATGCATGCTCATTTTTGGTTTTCTCCATGGTTTGAACCCTGTATCTGCTCTGTACAATGTGTAAATAATTCTGGATGAATGGATCAACAAAAATGCTCTAAATTACTTTTATTCAACTCTTACATTGACTTCCATTGAAAGTCAAGAACTGTTTGCCATCTATGTTTTTATTGAACAGCGACGATATATAAGGGCTATGTTCTATAGGGTGCAAGGTCAAATGGATAAATGTAAGTTTATAGTTTAATAATTTAAGTTTAATATTTTTTTTATACAAATTTAAATCAGATGGGCATAAAAAATAAGAAATAATATACTTCAATTCTGCACTTGTGTGGTGATTATTAATGCGAAAGGATCAGATATAAGTTGGTAATTATGTAAATGTAAATGTAATTACAAATATCGCATTCGTAATTATTGCATGAGTGCACCACCTGACATTCTTGGTGATCTTTTTTTTAATAACTTAATACCAGACAAAACCTTTGAAACAATCAAGTAGATGCAAATTTTATAATAGCATGCATATTTTAGAAAGTTCGCTCTCTTATTCAGTGTTAGATAAATAAGAGGTGTTTTGTTCTGACAGCAACTTCATCATAAAAGCGCATATGAATAGAGGTGCTCCTTTCTCTACAGACGGCAGTAGGCGAATGGATGTGACCGTCTCAGAACAGCGTATTCATTAAGTAATTCAGCTTAATCAAGTAAATGTGACAGATGATAAGCATTATCTAAGAAGATTGAAGGAAGACCCCTGCCTTACCCCCAACCCCAGCCCCAGCCCCAGTCCTAGAGCTGAAAATAAGTGTAAAATGGTGATTCTGACCTGCTTGACAGACTGAGTAGCTCATGCTTGTCGGACACTGTGCTCTTGTCCTCCAGCTCCCACATCAGAACGTTCAGCAGGTGTGAGTTTTTGATGACAATGGGCACCTCCTCAAACATGAGCTCGAAGCCAAGGTTCGCCTTCTTCAGCCTGGAAATGACAAAGCATGAGGACGGCAATGAAGCACATTTTCAGATTTGATGTGTTAGCGTCTTGATTCTACAGAGCTTTAATTATGTACTGGTTACACTGGTTTAGCTTAATAGACCTTTGGCAGGCCTTAAACACTGAAGCCCCGAAAAATCCCCCCCCCCCCCCCCCCCCCCTCCTCGTATACCCCCTGTGTGCTGATCTTAAAAACGTGATCCAATGCTTAAGTGACCAGAAAAAAAAAGAGGACACTGGGGACACAAATATCTACTGCTGGTAGTATATCGTGGCTGGGGGGAGTGCCAAGTGGGCCCAAGGAGCTGATTGGGTCATACAGTCTATTGCAGCTATTTATTGGTTCTGCTAAATGTCTATGTATTAATGCGCATTAACATTAACTGAAGCTGCCGGGTTTGAGAGGTATTTCCACCCTCATACATTCACTTTGCCATATATATTTATAAAATATGGAAAGATTGATATATACAACGGTATATAATGGTTGCTCTGCCTAACAGTGCATTAACTAATAGCTAATATAATATAGCAGCAGCAGCTGTGCTGTACAGCCTGTCTGCTGCTCGTCTCCGGACAAGTTCTACTAGTGCAGTGTTTACAGCAGAAGACAGTGGTCAGCCAAACGTCTCATCGGGAGCTGGATTAAACTGGACTCTTATTTTCCGGGGAGACATGGGCACGTGCAGTTGAAGTCCATGCATCAATGGTCTTCTACAACAGAACCTGAACTCTCCTGTGCTTTCAAAACACACCTTGAGATAAGGTCAGAGACCGTGTGTTGCTGAATAATTCATACAGCTCAAGTCTCCTTATTTGGGAGCTTCTTATTTGAATTTTTGGCTCCACCTTAAGTGCCTGTAGGGCCTTCTAAAATGTACTGCACTTCTTAAGGTGGAACGACAAAAAAATCCAATAAGATGCTGGTGGGTAAGCAGCCGGCAGGTGCTACTGTGGACGATGTGCATTTCTGAGATTTATAAATCATTCCAGGAAAGTATATCAAAATGATATTAATAATATAGATTATATAAATGCTCTTATTTGATCATATTTTCAGAAGAATTAGATAAAAATGGCCTTTCCAAAGCAAATTTCTCAAAAGTAAAGGGGGAGCGCTTTGTCAACGACGGTTTTCCATCATCAGCTTTGTTGACGAGACTCAGGCTGCCTATAAGGCGACTGCAGAAGAGCGGGGCTTCATGCGAACACCACCATACATCCATTTCTGTGACTCACATTATGCCCGTCATAAAACTGCAACTCATCGACTGAAATGGGCTGCATAAATCAGCTTAGTGTCGCCTGTGACTCCAATTCTGGTCGATACCAATCGCGCACCTCTAACAAAAACACTGATGTAAAACTAGGCCTGCACAACGAGACCTACCTAGGACTGCGTGTCGTACTGTGTTTGTTCATCTTGCCGACGTCCTCCGATCCCATTTTTATTCACAGGGCTGCACGGTGCTCATTGCATTCCGCAATCAATAACCTCTCAATTTCTGAGCCTGCTCGTACACAGAGCCGGTCTGGTCTACTTGCCGGCGAGTGTGGCACAGTGATACCAAATATCATATTCAGCACAGGGCACCGGGACCCAGGAAGATCAAGGTCAAAAGCGTCCAGTGGAGTGGCTTTAATATTTATGGGAGAATCCGCTGTACCTACTGCCTATTCCGTCAGCACTTTCAGCTCGGTGCAGGAAAGGCTGCTGTTTATATGCAGCCCAGTTTTTTTTTTTTTTTTGATTTCTGAGCTGTCACTCCTTTGCTGTTACGTTGTCATATTACGCTTCTCCCCGCAATTTAAAAGCAATTACCATCTGCCGGCGAGGCAGGGGGAAAGTCGTAAACTTCGTACGCGTGTTGTTGCTCGACTCAGACTGATGACTAATCCCTCCAAGACTGCTGCAACGTCATTATTATTATTATTTTTTAAGTTGCTTCTGATGCCTGCCTCAGCAGGGGGTCAGACACTGGACTGTTTGGGGCTGCTAACGAAGCAGGCAGCAGAACTGACTAGGACAAGCCGGTGGTTTGAGAAAACTGGTCATTGGGACGGAGTTTGGGACAATTTCATAATTATATAGGTAGACAGTAAATAACTTAATTAAATGAATGGACTTCTGTAATTAGGTATTAAATTACATTAATGGTTAGTCTGAATTTTGAGTTATTAGAATATTCAAATTAGCTTATCGCTCATATCATATCGTTTCATATTGAAGAATGCTGAGAGGTCTGAACTCTTTACTCCATCAGAGGGCAGTGTAGAACCTGCATCTTTTTTTTATCTGTTTAGTTTAGGAAGTATGGCTGGACTGCTGCACCTCGATTTCACTTCCCAAGCAGTTACAGCATACACCCCTACAGTCTCAGTCCATGGCGATGTAAAACTCACTTGACTGTAGACGATAACGCTGGTGTGCTTTGGTGGTTCTTGGGTTATAACTGACCATCTGAACCAGTTTCCTCTCTTAGAGGAGGGTGACAGGAGGGCGAGTCTTCATCCTAAACCTGGCAAAGTGGCTGTACCTCCCAGTAACCTATACCTTGATGGTATTGGAATCAGTTATTAAGCAGTTATTAAGTAATATCTATAAGATATTTCTGACTACCATCATCTACACTGAGATCCTTGGACTTTCCCACTGTACTGTGTCTTGGTCAAGTGCTGCAGAACAAACCCTTCTAATGTGGGCACAGAGAAGCTACCAGCTGTAGTCCATCATGATCACTAGCAGGAAGTCTATGAACAAGAGGCCTTGTTAATAGCTAGACTGAAGTGGGTGTCCGTATATTTTTGATCCTGCCAATACAATTCAACAATTCTGACCCTGATCCAAGACAGAATTCTTGTTTTTCTACTAATAGGCCAGAAAGAAACCACTGAATTATTGAAAGCTCACTACGGCCACTGTTTGTAAACTTCACACCACAACTGCAGTTGAACACTGGGATCAATTAAACACCACTGAAATGCTGCGGCAGGTCCCTAAACGAGCAAAACATGCTCAAAAGCCCTCTCATGCGGCTGAATTAAAGCAATTCTGCAAAGACGAGTGGTCCAGAATTCCTCCACAGCGATGTCGAAGACTGATCTCCAGTTACAGGGAACATTTGGCTGCAGCTGTTGCTGCTAAAGGAAGGAAAGGGTTTTGTTTTTTGCTGAAGAAAAAAGGATAGATATCCAACACCAGCTGGCCCTGAGTGAAAAAGTAAATGCAGTCTTCATTATTTAACCAACAAACTGACCAGATTTGGCTGGAAATGAGTCCAGACTCAGGACTGGAAAGCCCTCCAACGCACAGGGCACTTTATGACTATGTTCTTTGCACGATACCTACAGCAATGTTAGCAGTACTAATCTAGCTATGTCAACAACCTTATATATAAACCTATATACACACAAATAAATAAAAACCTTTATATATATTGTTTATATATGGGTGTGCGTTTATATGTTTATATGTATACATACATATACACATACATATATACATACACATTTATTTAATCATTTTATTGTTCTGACCTATAGCTTAAATTAGGTCTAGTTTTACTATGTTGTTGAATTAGACATTAATTCTGTAATTCAGCTTTTTCAGCTGATCATTTGATTGCTTTAGAGGTCGGCCTTCTGAACTCTTACAGACCGGTGTGAGGCCGCTGTAAGATTAAGAAAATATTTAAGATGTTCAGGATTTGTGAAATATAAAAATAGAGACCATTAAGAGAAAATATTAAGAGAAAATGATTTAGATATATATCTAAATATATAATTTTTTTGGGGGGGAATAAAGTTTCCAACTCTGTTCTAAATGACAATAAAACTCTGGAATCTCCTGAATCTCTATGTGGCTGACCCAAGTTATCCAACACCAGTGACTAAGCTTAGAGGCAAAATGTATTCCTTCATACTAACTGATTAATCACTGAAACACTGCTGTATGTCCCCTCATAGCCCACCTGACTTCTAATACATTTTGTATGAGGATGTCAATCCATTTAGTGTGACAAATATGCAAAAAAGGGGGAGCAAATACTTTTTTCAGGGCACTGGAAATTACACTGCTTATTGATGCTATTGATTAGTGGAAAAATCCATGCAGGCAGTAAAAAAAAAAAAAAAAAAGCCCATTCCAGCACCTCAAATTCATTCCTGGTTTAAGCCACGCCTACACACTTCGACCTGTGATTTAGAAGAAGGTATCGACCAAATCATTTTGGTCCAGAATTATGCAGGTTGATCTTTAACCACAGAACGACATCACATATATCAGTCACAACCGGTAGCAATATATTTGTGACATGTAATTTAGTCCTAGAACTGGATTCCCAAAAGAAAAAAAATTAAGATGACTCAAGATACACGCAATGCAGTTCTTGAAAAAATAAAGAATTTATTAAATAAGCATTAATTATTTTCCTAAGATGTTTAAGATTTTCTTATGTAGCCATTTGTAGCGTTGTCTTTTATTCTGCATTTTATAAAACTTGCCATAAACGTGACATTTTCTATTTTCCATTAACTACAGCTAATCACTTGTATTATAAAAAAAAAAAAAAAAAAAAAAATTATATATATATATATATATATATATATATATATATATATATATATATATATATATATATATATATAAGATAATCCTTTTTTAGTCCCACAGTGTGGGAATTCTCAGTGTCACAGCAGAAAAGGGATAGTAAGACACTCAGATGCAAAAACGTAGATAAATTACCACTATATACACAATATATATAATAGAAGTAAAAAAAAAAAAAAAGCAATAACATTATTTACAGATTATTTACATATATATACATATATATATACATATACATATATACATATACATATATATATATATATATATATATACATATACACATATACATATATATATATATATATATATATACACATATACATATATATATATATATATATACATATACATATACATATATATATATATACATATACACATATATATATATATATATATATATATATATATATATATATATATATATATATATATATATATAAATAAACAAACTTTTAAAATTTATTTATTTATTTTTTTACAGAATTGATTAGATGTAAAATAAAGCCAAAACCAGAATCAAAAATTAGACTAGTTCTAGAAGTTACATTGGAGGAAGTGGAAGAACTGCCATCATCCTTGAAAACCATTGAAAAAAGCATGGATTAAGAATATTTCTTAAAAGAAAATACATGAGAAATATAAAAATGGAGAAAATTAAGATTTTTGAGAAATAGCGATCTTAAATTTTAAATTAGGGCTTGCTGATTAATTGGAAATGAACCAAAAGCCATTCAGAACCTCTAATTGACGCAATCATGACTATTATTAGTTACTTCGGTCAATACTTTCTCTACTATGTGTTCATACACTGTCCCCTTAAAAACATACTACTGTGACTGCAGTCCCATGCCTGCTCGTCCAGTCTCAGACATAGTAGCAACATGGAGATAGCCCAAGAACACTGAGCCAACTTCAGCATCCTATATAACTATTCATCAATTCTAACCAAGGTATAAATGTTCAATCATGATACCGATTTGAGCTCTTCTTTATTTGAGATTTTTGAAGAATAATTTATCTGAACTTTCTTCAAGTGAGTGAAGCTTTAAAACACTTTGGTGAATCCAGCCCTTATTCTGTATATTCCTGCAATTGTTTTTCTGCACAACTGAGATTTGCTTTTATGAACTTTTAAGAAATGTCTTAAAATGGTTCTATTAATATTGCGCACAGATTTGTGTGTGTGTGTGTTGCCTACCCCTCTGGAGAGAAGTCTTTTTCTTTATAGATATCCATCAGTTTGGGTGTTAACCTGTACGCCTTGAGGGACAGGGAGCCTTGCGCCGTCTTGATGGGATCTAGAAGACAAAACATTACAAAGCAAAACGCTGTGGTTATTGTCTCCACAATAGCCGGCCCATTACATACCTCTCCTTAACTCTCACCCAAGGCGTCTGAGCTCCAGCAAACGGCAGAGAAGCTGTTGTAAATTGTTGTAAACAATGACGAGTCTGCCCAGCACCAGCGCCGTAAATCACCACACAACGACAAAGGGCTGCTTCACAATGAGCACCAAAACACTCGCTGCTCCGAGATATTTACTCTAATACTTAGCGTGATGGTTCTGTTCTGCTGTAAACAACCCTAAACCACAAAGGCAGCCGCAGCAGCGCGGATGACACACAGGGCTTTGTTCAGTGGCTTCAGTCAGTGGCTTTAAATATTAGGGGTTGACTGATGTGTGATTCTGGATATCTGGTATATTGGGTCGATCTTCATTGGCTGGAAGGGTCATGTTTACACAGAGCTTGCATTATCTCAGCATTCAGAAATGATTATTAAATTTATTATAATTAAATTATTAATTATATTATATTTTACTGAGGTCCATCAAATTTCTACATTTCCCTACTTGACTTTAACCCATTCGATTTATTTAGGCTCAATGTTAAGTACGGATAGATACGGACGGAGCCTTAACGTTGTCAGTATTAGTTCATCCTCACTACCTCCTCCACCATCGTCGTTTGCCGTTGACAACTCTTTTGATTCTGAACTGCCCTCTAGTGAATGCATTGCTTAACATCCATGCCAACGTAAAGGACGCATAGAAGTACGTGGGCAGTGGCGGCTACATGGTTTAAAATGGATGTATTCATTTCCGTACATAAATGAAGTACAAATTAAGATAAGATAGTCCTTTATTAGTCCCGCAGTGGGGAAATTCACAAGCTGCTGCAACAGGCTGCCACCTCCGCGGCGCCATCTTGGAATCAGAGCTTCAGTTCAGTTCAATTAGCTTCAGTATTAAATGATTGATACTACGGCTGCACCGATCCATCTTTTTCTGTTCCGATACTAATACTGATACATGAACTCTGCCTATCAGCAGACACCCGATACCGAGCCGATACCATTATTGAATGAATAAATCATACATCACATCATGTGGGAAAGACTTAAGGCATCAGGACTGACTTAAACATGACTTTATTAACTTTATTAAAACATACTATAATTAATTAACACAGATATAAATAAACCCAATTTCAGTTCTTGTCACTAATATTAATAACTGTGCTGGACCTCGGCACAGTGTTGTCTGTGAGACTAAAGAGGAGCGAGCAGCTCCTCCCTTCCCGGTTCTCCTTATATGGAAAACGAGCTGGAATACTCTCTGAAAGATGACGACAGGTCGAGGGTTAGATAGGTCATGCTGTTTGCTGCTATGATAGGTGTATGATGTCTGTAGGTTTCTCTGATCCTGAGTTACGAAGCCTAGAATACTGGTGGTGCGAGAATCAGGTTCCGAGAATGGGTCGGTCCTGTGGATCAGACTAATT
This sequence comes from Salminus brasiliensis, assembly GCF_030463535.1. NCBI lineage: Eukaryota > Metazoa > Chordata > Actinopteri > Characiformes > Bryconidae > Salminus > Salminus brasiliensis. The sequence continues at coordinate 92,749,644 of NC_132878.1, forward strand.
ATCTGATACCTGACCCAGCTAATTTTTGTTTTCAGAATTTTTGTAATTCTTATCCTGATATTGGACCGGTGCATCCCTAATTGATAAAAGACTGATATATGTAAATGAGCTCTCTTCTGTTTGGCTAAAAAGCATTCTGAACTGAAACACTCCTGAGAACTGTACGAATGAGTGGAGCTAAACTGTGGTAGGCTGAATTGGTGGAGATAAGTAAATGAGAAAGTTAGCTTTCCATGAAAATGGTTCTTGGTACAAATATATATTTATATAAAAATCAAGCACAAAAATAAGACTAAAAGAATAAAGAATAAAAGGCTTTAATTTAAGCTATGCAGCGCGTAAGATGTTGAGGCATGGAAACAATCCAGGCTAGTTTTGCCAGTTTATTGGATAGAACAGCTGGACAAAACACTTTTATAATAGTGATGAAAGAACATAAATCAAGACAAAAATCAGTTTAAACAAAGTAAAAGAAAATAAAGGAAACTAAATATGGAGAAAAGAGTCTTCCCAGCTTCGCTCTTCTACTCGCAACTTCCCCTGACTATCAAAATAAGCTTATCTCTCAAAGTCTGCACATCCCGACCTTCCTCCAGCCCAAACTCACCTAGGTTTTCCAACCTAGGAATTTACAACACCCTAACGTATGAAATTAAACGGCCCATCAGCATTCGCCCCCTCACACTGAGCTTTTACCCCCTATATGGAAACACAGAACATAGATTGGAGGGGGGAAAAAAAGTGTTACTTTGAGATGAAAAGTGTGAAATAGTGTACGTGTAAAAAAGTAAGCGCTGTGTGACGTGGGTGTGTGTGTGTGTGATGTACCGATATCTTGGAGCCTAATTTATTTTGGCTCAGATATTCTGATAAGACACAAGGGGCAGTGGTGGCTCAGTGGTTAGAGCTCCAGGCTATTGCTGACAGGGTTGTGGGTTCGATACCCAGTCTCAGCAAGCTGCCACTGTTGGGCCCTTGAGCAAGGCCCTTCACCATCTCTGCTCCCCGGGTGCTGGAGTTGGCTGACCACTGCTCTGGGTGTGTGCGCGCTCACTGCCCCTAGTTCACTAGTATGTGTGTGTTTGTGTGTGTGTTCACTACTACGGCTCATACTTCTGATTCTGTAATACCACCGAATAACTAATTTGGATGGGCAAGATCCCCCGATCTCTTACAGGTGGGATAAACACCTTTCAACACTTTTATTTAATTTGCATTATAAGCCCTATCCAGACGGGATTTAACGTACATGTGCAGTAGTGTAGCTCGTGTAAATAGAAGTAAATCAACTCCACTCTTGTAATTACACAAGTCTAAGTCAACAGCTGCACCGGCACATTCTCTCTTCTGTGATTACAGACGTGGAAAAAGACAAGGGTAATTGTATTTATATAAACCTCTGCTGCTCCTCTCTTACTTCTGCTCTGGAAAGACAAAAAACCTAAAGTGGATGTGTATGTACACAAACTGCAGGGGCACCATATTTGGGGAAAGGGGCCATTCCAAGGACCTGTGACTGATGGGGGCCCTAAAATGTCTTATGTAATGTAGTATTCTGGTAAAATTGTTAAGAGTTGAGTTGTGGGGCAGAGTGTAATATCTTTTCATGGGGCCCAAACCATCTGGCAGCTTCCCTGACAAGATGTACAACTACTAAGCATCTGCAACAGGAATTTTCACTTCTATTTCACGGCTAGTCTAGTGTATAGAAAGCTGGACTGTAGTTTAAGCTATATATATATATATATATATATATATATATATATATATATATATATATATATATATAATTTCAGGTCAAACCTGAGATTGTTCAATATTTTAGCCAATCCTAAGAGCTGGTTTGGTCACATGACTCATATTTTGCAGCTCTGTGGGAGGTCACAAGACACTGCAATACCTCAATTAACTTCTAGGTGGCAAGACAGACCTCCCATTAAAGCCAGTGCTGAATGCCGTCAGTCTGGCACCATATCTGACCCGAACTCAAAAAGATAAGCAATCGACCGATCAAGCCCATCTCCAGTCTTACTGCCACTCCACCTGTTGAACCTGCAGGCCGTCTCTTCACAGTTGAAACGAAGACTAGGCCCTGGTGGACGTTAAGGTGTCGTCATGGTTGTCGTAGTGGTTGGTGGTTGGTGTGGCGCAACAGATAACACCACTACCTGTCACTGAGCTACCACACCATGTGGAAGACTGGGGTTCGATTCCCAGTCTGGGTGACTATGCTGCGCTACACCAATAAGAGTCCTTGGGCAAGACTCCTAATACTACATTGGCCCTCCTCGAGTAACCATGTAAGTCGCTCTGGATAAGAGCGTCTGCTAAATGCCATAAATGTAAATGTCATGCCTCTTCCTGTACCGGACCTCTTCACGGTCCTCGCCACACTCTGGTTTTAGATGCAAGAGCTCCACTTTTAAGAGTTAGGATGTTTCAGCATGTTCCAAACGCAAGGGTTCGAGGCAATCAATAAAAGTTTGGACATCTGAATGGTTTGAATCAACGTTCAAACCTCAGCTGACTTCCACTGCTACGGACCAGTTATGAGCAGTACGCGACCCCCTGGCAGATCACAAGGTCTCTGGACTTCTTACAGATCCAATTACAGGTTTTCCACCAGTGCTTCAATTAGTCAAATAACTGCAAAACCAGGGGTGTCCCAAAACTTCTGACCGGTAGTGTACTAAACAAAAAGTTTCCAAATGATGCAGTCTATGGATTACTTTTTTGGACAAACCCATGGAGCTGGTGATGGGGACTGCTCTTGAACTTAGACACAGCGTCTCAATAACAGCAGTCATTTTATCGCCAGACGAGCGCATTCGCGCGGCCGGGTCGAGATAAGCGGCGAAGCTGTGAGTGGGTTTAAGATAGTCCTTTATTAGTCCCGCAGTGGGGAAATTCACGCGCTGCATAGCTTAAATTTATTACTGCGATGGTGACATTCAGGCACATTTCTTTATTACAGTTAAAAAGTTCATCCATTACTATTATTACATTCTGAACGAGCTGCGGTTTTTATAATCAAATCCAATACTTTTTAATATCTTTTTCGAAGACGTCAACAAATGGAGCCTTTTAAGAACACATCAAAAAGATGGCATGTGTTTATATCTGTCTGTATTTAAGCAGCGGTAACTTGTCTGACCACAGGACCACCGCGGATTACACAGTTGTGGTTGGTGGGTGTGATAAAGTGCTTTCCTAAACCCAGCAGGATGCTGTGGCAGGGGACACACACCTTGTGGGTAGTGTCGGGCAAATGGTTCAAGTAACTGGTATTTATACAGTGGCTAGTCTCCCATACTCCCATGGTTCTACTCCCAGTCTTCTTTATTTACACACCAACACTCAGAAGTACTCGCATATTTACACACACACACACACACACACACACACACACACACACACACACACACCCCAAATAAACTAGAAAATTAACCAATGACTGCAAATTCATAGAGGCTGTTCACTCAGTCACCTCCACTCTTCTATCTTGTTGCAACAAGGGACTCGTACCCTCCAGTAACGCTGCTTATATCTGGGGTGTTCCTCCCCTCGAATATACCATTACTGGCTCGGGTTAAAAACAAGTAATAATTAAATAATTAAAGCATAATTAAATATACTTACATGTATGATATTATTGAAACATATTTCTAATAGTGTGTGTGTATGTACATATATGCATTAAACCTATAGCCTATGAGACCACAATTTTGGGGTGATCTGACCCGTCTAGTGGAAAACACTCACGTCACATCAGGTACGCCTTGGCAGAAATACCAACGCAGGGTCAACTATCTCACAAATCTTAAGTGAAGTTACCGCTGGAGTCGGAAGGTCTTCTTCCAGGGCGTGATGCTGATGAAAATGTGATTAACTGCTCTACCCTTGCAGTATCTGCTTTAACCTATGGTTAAAAGTAAAAATAAATAAATAAATAAACTAGAAAATTAACCAATGACTGCAAATTCATAGAGGCTGTTCACTCGGTCACCTCCACTCTTCTACGGGACATGTGTTCCCTCCAGTAGCGCTGCTTATATTTGGGGTGCTCCTCCCCTCGAATATACCATTACTGGCTCGGGTTAAAAACAAGTGCCATGTATAATTAAATAATAAATTACTTTCACATGTGTGATTTCATTTGAACATTTTTAATAGAGTGTACACTTCTTAGCCCATTTTCTCCTCTGGCAGGTTCGGCCCTTCCCTCCTCCTCTACAGAGCACCGACTCACCCAGGTAAGCAAATCACAGGTGAACCCAATCAGCTCTGTTTGTTCCCCAAAACCAGCTTAAATCAGTCTCAGGTACGTGTTTACAACCAGTCTTTGTATTGTGATTGAGTGTAAAGGTAACTTTACATCACAGTGGGCTTTTCTGAACGCGGTAATAATAGTAAAGCTGAGCGATTAATCGGACGTTAATCGAAACCGACATTCAGAGCCTCTTACAAACGTCATCCTGACCATGTTCCTTTCTCCTTCTTCGTTTTTTAATCTGGTAATACTTCCTCCACTGTGTGTTCATGTACTGCCCAACATGATAACATGTGTGTAGTCACATGCCTCTGCCTCGTCCAGTCTGCAACATGGAGAACTCGAACACAGAGCTACTGGAGCAGCTTAAATTCTACTTTAAAGGCTCTTGCATTTTAGATAACACACCCCCATATGTTTCATATCAGAATGTCCAGAACAATCTTAGCGCTCTCTATAATGAGACCCCATGTGGCCTAAAGCACTGAGTGAAGAGATACTCTGACCCTAATCCGAAAACCACCCCCTTTCTCAGGTGGACGAATAGTTTTGGTGCCTGAAATGGGTTTACCGGAGTCTCAGCTTCACGAAAGCAGTGAAACGTCTGAATTAAATAGTATATAACCAGTGAGAGGCAGAAGAGGAGTTTGAGTGTCCACTGGACAGTTTCATTCTAAACCACAGATGGACACACCAATCCACCGATTACAGATGATAGGCAGATGACGGATAAGCAAATCCCCAGTTAGCCAAGACGAGAGGCAGAAACTAGCATCTCGACTCCCCTTGACAGCCTCGGGACTCCTGATGTAAGTCACGTACGACCTGGCGAAGAGACGCGATGGAAAGGGTGAGCGCTACAGATTGAGACAACTGTAATTCTGCACTCTGTTACTGCAGCGATATTAACAGAACCGTCGATAAACACCGAACTTGACCGCTTGACTTCCAGGTGGCAATACAGACCTCACTCACAGCTGCAGAAACCCATTAAAGCCAATGCTGCAATCCTCCTCGAGTGCTGAACGCTGCCGGTCTGGCACCATATCTGACCCAAACTCAAAAAAAAAAGGCAATCCATATTCACTAATAGTGTCCAACACACCATTAGTGCTTCTGCTTTTAACCCAACACACACTTACTAGTGATAAAACAAACACACACACTGACCGTGGGCACACATGCCAGGAGCAGTGGTACTGACCTCAAACACTGAAAACATTGAGAAACACCGCACTTGGCGTGCCGGCATGTTTGCAAACTTTAAGTTAATAGTAATCGAGGTCAGATGTTCAATTTAACTGTGGTATTAATTTATAATATCATTTTTATTAATTTATAATATAATTAATAGTCAAATCGTCCAGCACTAGCTAATATCCATGAAGACTCTTCTCGACCCTGTTTTTTAGGCTTCGTCTTAAAACTAAAAGCCTCTATTTGTAAAATAAAGAAATAAATAATAAAATAGAGACATTTTCAGACCTTGAGTTTTAAAATGAAGTCCTGTGAGAGAAAATATGGCCCTTTCTAATATTACTTTCAAATGGTTCTTACACCTTTGTCTCACCTTTTGTTACCCTTCGTATGCCGGCCTGAAGTGGTCACTCTCTTTCTTTGTATATGGTAATTCAAATAATAACCCCCCAAAGGTGACAACAATCGAATGGTCATACCGATAACCAGCTGTTGTGTGATAACCATCACCCCCTACTGTTGATACTCCAAGTGCCCTCACCTTCATTCCCCTCCTACCCCCTCCTTAAACTCCTCTTTATCAATCTTCCCCCTCCCCCAATTCCCATTGTATATAAGGTCCTCTTGAAATATCCCTAATCAGGCTAGGATGAGTTCAGACTGGGATGAGTTCAGACTGGAATTGATCAGACTGGGATGAGTTCAGACTGGAATTGATCAGACTGGGATGAGTTCAGACTGGAATTGATCAGACTGGGATGAGTTCAGACTAGACATGGCTGTGATTTTCTGTCTGCACGTGAATAAACTCCAACGCTAAAGATCCAGTCTCCTGACTCCTGAATCTGCCTCCTTTTACTCATTTGTTTCAGATACTGCCTGCAATACATATAAAGTATAGTGATTTGTTGGCCATATTACAGCCCCCCCACCCCAAGACCTGAATGGTTAATCGCTTATTATGAAAAGGTACTCAGTTTGACGTTTCTTGTTTAAGAAGTGTGGCAGAAACAGCTTGTCCTTTTCCTCTCCTTGGCTCCGAAGTTTAATTCATTTTTTGACAAACCAATCTCAAGCGCGAGAGCAAAAGGTCACGCTGCAAAGGCTTTTCCCCCTCCTTTCGAAAGAGAAGACACAGGCCAGAGCGGTTTGTCGTCGCGATAATCAAGTGGGCACAAAGGGCCGCTCACCAGTGGTTTTAGTAATCGAGTTGTACTGAATTAATGTGGTTGTCACAGAGTTGTCAAAAGGCTTTAAAAAACATTTCCAAAGTCCTTATCAGCCCTGCCACTCAGGCCCAGCCCCGCGGAGGCCGGAGGAATCATCCACCGCCTTCTCCTTCTTCTTCCGAGAACGCGAGCCAGCTCCGGAAAGAAGGGACGGCGTTTCCTGAGCGGAGCAATCGATCAATAGATTTTCAACAGTCAGATGGAAGCCAATGCAAAGAAAAGATAAAAAAGTGAGCTTTAATGAGCCGTTAAATCTGTGTGAGGCAGTGCCGGGAAGACAGGAGATGGTGTGAACGATCTGAAGACTTCCTTTTATTCGAGCGCTCCTACACACACTCGTGACTTTCTCACATCACTCATTCATGACAAGTTATTAACTGAGTAGATCTGTTAGTCCCAAACCGGGAAAAGAGGAAAAGGGGGAACCGCATCGATTTGTCTGTGTAAACAAACGAAGATCAGGATGTGTTTTTAAAAGATGCACATTTGTGGGCATGTATTACATACAAAGATGTGATTGGTGACAGTCCAAGTCCAGGGAATGTTAGCAGCATTGGCCTAGCATCTTCTATTCTAGCCTAAAGAAGCAGATTTAAGAGAGCAACCATGCCCTGGGTTGATCGACTGTATCGGGGGGTAAAAGGCAAAGGAGGTTAATCAGATTTTGCCCCAAACCATTTCTTTACGTTGGCATGGCAACACATCTGATTTTGGTTTGTATGTGCATTTGCACTGAATCAGAGTTCAGTGCATGTAATCACAGGCCGAAAACTAGGGTAAAACATGGAAAAAATTCCACAAGCACACGTCCCGCCAGGAAACCTTAAGCTGTAGGCCATTGGATTTGCATGGTATTGTGGGAACTGTAGTGCTTTTATTTATATATGTGTGTGCGGGGAAAAAAAAAAAAAAACTTTCAATATCTTTGATTTCAGAAGAAACCGCGAACGAGCAGGTGTCCCAATACTTATGTCCATTCAAAATGTCTATGTAACCCTTTCTGCATTGAACCTACAGCCTCACGGTAGCCTCAGATGCTACTTAACAACTCTGTGTAGAGCATCTGTTGTGACTTGGACATTTGCACCAGGCTAATTGGTGGGATACAGGCTTCCATTGCTAGCTAAATGATCCCTGCAGCTCCAAGAGAAGCACCCAGGTCTTGGCTAATCAACTGCATCTGGGGAGAAAAGTAATAGGAAAAACTGCGCAAATGAAATTTTGGCCAAACGATTCCTTTGAGCAGCTTCAACCGCAAACCCAAGCCTTTCCTTAAGCTCCTTTTCTTGCAGTTATGAGGGTCATTGATGCGGGTTCCTCAAAGGCTCTTTTAGTTGGCCCTTTAATATAGCAGCCTGCATTATTGATGCCTTTTAAAGAGGACGTGATTAAATATAAGGAGGAGCAGCTGGAAGGCGGCACTGCATCACTCAGGGCTCCTCTCTGGAGAAGAGTTTGAGATTAATGAGAAGGGGTCCCAAATGTCCCTGAAGACCTAAACCCACCATCTCCCCTATAAACTTGTCCTCCCGAATAGGTGGATATAAGTAGTGTACTCTACTCACTGGGCTGCAAGTTTAATAAGTACCCCGACTTTGTACAATCGGTCATTGACTATTTGATGGGAAGCACCTGCCTTATAGGGCTTCAAATAATTGCATGCAGACCATATTCTGCACCACAATTTATTGACCCCCCTGTTATTTGGGTGGTGGGCCTTTCTCAGAACAGCAGGGAGGTGTGTGTGTGTGTGTGTGGAGATGGTGTAAGCACATCAGGTACAGCTGTTTTGCACTGCTAGGTTGAGAATTGGTTCCACCACCCTAAAATAACCACAGCTGCTCTATGGTCAGAAACTGACCACATGTTTCCATATTCTGCTTATCCGATATAACACGACCAGTACACACCAAGCTGACATGGTAGTCCTGACGCAAACGAAGCAATAAGGTCAGGGGCGCTGCTGCTGCAACCAATAAAAATTATTGATAACATCGATAATAAAAAAATTATTGGCAATAAATCATGTTATGGATTTAGCTGACTTGATGTTTGCACTGCTCGTTTATGTCACATGACGAAAAGAGGGATAAAGACAGACACCACTTCAAATCTGACGCTGTAAAGCGTGAAAGCTTTAGCATCTGGAATATTCAAAATATGAGTAAGAAGTTGGGGCTCGTCGTTTGAAAGAGCTGAATGCAAAAAGGCAATTAAACTTCCATTTTTAATTACAAATATTTAATTAAAGAAAGTAATAACAGTGCTTTGTTTTTCCAATGAATCCATTAATCTAAATCATAATAGGCCGACTAATCAATTGTTCAAAATCACAATGGGTCGATTAACTGAAGCCATAATGGGCCGAATAATCATTCATTTAAACTCAAAGGTCTGACTAAACAATTATTTATAATTAGCAAACGATTATTCAAAATCGTTCCCAATCATAATTAAACAAATACTCCATTTTAGAAATAGCAATTAGTTGCACCCCTAGTCAGGAGTTTAACAGTACAGTGTATCATACTCTCTCAACTACAGCCATCAAAATAATTGAAAATTCAAGCAACTGAAATGAAATATGTATATATATATCAATAATTGTATTAAACATAAATCATTTATTGATAATCTACTGATTAAAATTAACATTCTTATTTAAAAACTATGCTTTCAATAGAATAAGACTATTTTTAACCTTTTTTTAGGGTCTTTGGCTGTGAAAGGCACTGTATGAAAGTACATTACTGTTGAAGTTAAGACAGTTTGGGGCTACAGAACGCACCAATCCAGCACCTCTGATGACTTGCTTTTGTTTCTGTTGTTTTGCTGTTCTGTGTTCAGAACCGAATGTCGTGGGAAATTTAGTGTTTCTCTTGATTAACCAAACCAAGTGTTGGGAGGGTTCTAAGAGATTACATTTATATATATATATATTTATATATACACACATACAGACCTCAACCCCATTGAAAACCTGTGGGGTGAGCTGAAGAGGAGAGTGCAGAGGAGAGGACCCAGGTCGCTGAATGATTTAGAGAGATTGTGCAAAGAGGAATGGTCAAAGGTCCCTCTATCTGTATTCTCCCATCTTGTGAAACATTATAAGAGAAGATTAGGTGCTGTTTTGTTGGGAAAAGGGGGTTGTGCAAAGTATTAACATCAGGGGTGCCAATAGTTGTGGCACACATGATTTGATGTTAAACAATTATTTCTTAATGTGGGATTTTTTTCCTACTGAATAAATTCAAGGTTAAAGGTTGGGTTTTACTATTTTTTCCATTGTGGTCCTATATTATTTAGAAAAAAAACTTATTTATTAGTATAATAATTATATTAGAAGCTAAAGAACACATCTTAACCAGGGGTGCCAATAATTATGAAGGGCACTATATATATATATGTACACACACACAGACACATGCAGAGCATCTGTTGTGACTTGGACATTTGCACCAGGCTAATTGGTGGGATACAGGCTTCCATTGCTAGCTAAATGATCCCTGCAGCTCCAAGAGAAGCACCCAGGTCTTGGCTAATCAACTGCATCTGGGGTGAAAAGTAATAGGAAAAACTGCGCAAATGAAATTTTGGCCAAACGATTCCTTTGAGCAGCTTCAACCGCAAACCCAAGCCTTTCCTTAAGCTCAGTTTCTTGTTTCTGTTGTTTTGCTGTGTTCTGTATTTAGAGGTGAATGTCGTGCTTCTCTTGATTAACCAAAAAGTGTGCTGGGAGGGTTTTAACGTGTGCGCACACACACACACACATACATATAAATATATAAATGTTGTTTTGCTGTGTGTGTGTGTGTGTGTATTATATACACACACACACACAAATATAAATATATATATACACGCACACTCAAATTTTATGCAGCTGCAAGAAAGCCTATAGCGCAACAGGGTTCGCTTAGAAACGGGCCGAGACCCACCTGCTCAGACGGTCTCAGTCCACTTGTAAGTGCACTGCAGAGCAATCGCACCAGGGTTCCTTTTAAATGAACCAAAGCTGACAAGTAGAAACACAACCTTAATGGTGTAGTGTGGTGTGCTTGCTTGGGAATCGAACCACGGTCTACAGTGGGAAACACTGTGTTGTCACCCACTACTCCATCACTGTTCTCCACGTCAGTGTTGATGAGAATAACCTGGATGACATCAGACAGTGATTACGGGCCAACTGTGTAAAAGGTAACTTCTGTTCATGAGCTGTAAAATGGAAACTGAATTTGTAGGCATTGGTGTTTTTGTACCAACCTATAAATTGCGCACACACACACACACACACACACACACACACACACACACACTTACTCACTCTCTGAAGGCTCTGGTTCACTGTGTAAGTCGGCTTTTAGGAAAAGGAAGCATTACCGTAAATCAGCACCACAGACTCCTCTATGGCGTGCTGGTAGCTGAACTGCGAGTCCAGCAGAGCTCTGCTGACGAAGGAGCCGTAATAGGTGGACTGATACCAGCCGACGTGAAGGTGGTCAATGTTGACATGACGGAGGCTCCTCATCATCTCCATCTGGTACTGAACTGAAGGACAGAGAGGGAGAGACAAAGAAAGTGTGTTGAGGTAGAGACTGAATGTTTGTAGCGACTCCATAAGACACACCAGAATTTCTGCTGAGGTACATATACTGAGACTACTGGGAGAGCTCACCATTCCACCTCATCTCAAACCCATCCCAAAAAGCACTGAATGGAGCACCACCATCCATCATTCCAGAGAACACAGTTCTTTCACTGCTCCACAGCTCAATGCTGGGGGGAGGGGGGGGGGCTTTATACCCCTCTAGCCCACACCTGGCATCAGGGTTCATGTTTATCTGCTCCAGGGAGTCCTATTCTATTGGCAGTAATTCTCTACCGGCATTTGCACATCTGCAGCAGCAGTTCCAGTTGCCTGAAAGAATCATTAGAAGGGGTGTCCACAGACATTTGGACACAGTGTAAATAGATAGGGGGGCAGAATTTGGCACCAACAGGTTGAATCCATGGACACAAGCATGGATTGAGAGAGAGAGAGAGAGAGAGAGCGCGCGCGCGCGCGCGAGAGAGCTTGAGAAAGACAGAGCAAGCAAGAGAGAGAACGAGCGAGAGTAAGCAAGAGAGAAAGCGAGAGAGAGAGAGTGCGCGAGAGAGATTTGTCAGCACTGGCAGGCTGAAGGTGAAGGGGGGACAGGCGTGAACTTTACCAAGGATTTACTCGGGAAGTGCGTGACGAGAGCTGAGAACAGCTCACTTTCCGCCAGAGACGAAGGGAACACCAGGACTACAGAAGAGCACAGCTTCAGACAAACACCCCTGCACAACCAGCAGCTGCACACACTCTATATACACACACACACACACTCACGCAGCGCTATAGCTGCTAAAACCCATCATCTCATCTAGGACAGCAGCGTATGAACCCTCGGCTTGCATCCGACAGCACAGAGGAGCTGAGAGGCCCGTCAGTGTCTGAGAGGAGCCTTCCAGAAGCAACTGGGAATGGTCTGACCCAAAGGTTCTGCCAATCCTGGTGTGAGGCATCCTTACCAACTGCGACCCAACACTTGCTTGGTACAGCTTGACTGATGAGCTAAGACCTTCACACCTACCGTTCACATCCAAGACGTCTCAGTTTGGTCCTAACCAAAACAGCAGGCGTTGAAGGTGCCAAAGACCACGGTCCAGACCAATAGATCAACATTTGGTTCAGAAAAAAATTAGGTGGTCTTAGTCTGGACAAAACTAATCCAGCGTTTGGCCGGTTTGCAGTGTGTAAACATCGTTTCCGATAGTTCGGACTTTCAGACCAATCACCTGAAGTTGAGGTAGATACACGTATGTTATACAACAGTTTAACAACAGCCTTAAACCCATGAGTAAAGCAAAAGAAAACAAGAACGACCTCAAATGAAACTAAGAATTAACCAATCAGACACGATTTGCCCCTCTGCGGACGAGAGACAGGGCACTCAAAGCTTATCAGCTAATCAATCCAAGGTGGTCAACAAGGTTATCCTGTCTAGGCCGAACTGACAGCAGGACACACAAACTGTTAAGGATGGTACAAGTAGGGATGCACTGATCTGACGCTAGGATCGGACATCGATCCCGATGCTAACAAACTGAGCTGGACCGGGTATTGGATAAGTAGACCCATCCGATTCTATTCTAGGCTTCCTAACTCAGGATCAGAGTAACCTACAGTGTGGTGCCCTCGGTCATCATCTCTCAGAGAGTAATCCAGCTCGTCTTACTTATAAGGAGAACCGAGAAGAGAGGAGCTGCTCGCTCCTTTTTGGCCTCACAGCCTTGAATTATAGAATAAAAGTCCTAAGCCTAGACAACACTGTGCAGAGCTCCAGCACAGTTATTAATATTAGTGACAAAAACTGAAATTGGGGTCTTATATCTGTGTTGATTAGTGATAGTATGTTTAATTAAGTTAGTAAATGTTCAAGTAAATCCTGATGCCTTAAGTGAGATATATGATTTATTCATTCAACAATGGTATCGGATACTTTGGTATAGGCTGATACGCAAAGTTCATGTATCAGTATCGGGACCAGTAAAAGATGGATCAGTCTATCCCTAGTTACAACAGGAAAGTGCTAGACGCCTGCTGCTTATGTGGTTTGTACACACTCTTAATAAATAAAGGTGCTGCAAAAAGGAAGCATTAGAGGAACACTTTTGTTATAGATGTGTGAAGGCTAAACTATAAATTGGTAAAGAACCTCAAAGAACATCAAGTGGAGGTTTATTAAGCCTTCACAATGGCAAGCGTCTACCACAAACTTTGCTCTCCAAGTGGTGGCCTGGTATGAGTGCACAACGCTTACCTAGGGAGCTGGGGACTAGGTACACGGCATGGAAATGGTATTTACTGATGGCAGTGGCCTCTTTCAGCAGGACACATTGCTCAGGATTGGTCTGAGGAACAGGGAGAGTTCCAGGTGTTTTGTCCTGATCTTCAAAATTCCCAGATTCCTCCAGATTCCTAATCCAACTGAGAATCAGTTCTGTCCCAAAACACTCCGAATCTGAAGCAGCTCCACTTTACTGGACTTAAAGGATCTGTGGCTAAATTATCACGACTCATAACATACTGAATCATTTCCTAAAGAACTGGGATCTAATCGAATTGTCAGAGATTCTGAGATTTATGCCCTTAGAAGTGAGAGCAGATGGAAGAGAGCGCGAAAGGGGAAGCCTGAGCGAAGAGGGATGATGACAGAAAGCACAGAGTGAACGTTTATCATGCAGACGAGTGGATAGACCGTGAGCGGCGAGCGACAAAGCCCAGAGGATGCCTTTTCCACCGGACGAGGCACAGAAACGGGATGGAAAGGGTCTGGGAGGACAGAATGCACGTCCAGTGTAGGAGCAGAGCTTTCTCCTCAGGACGAGAGAGAGAGAGAGATATAGAGAGAGAGAGAGAGAGAGAGAGAGAGAGAGAGAGAGAGAGAGAGAGAGAGAGAGAGAGGAGAAACAAGAGAGTGACAGCAGTTTGACAGGCATTTTAACACTGAACAACTCTACCGGGAGGAGCATCTAAGCAGAGCCGAATCAACCAAGGCCAAACGCTGGCGAGAGGAAGGGAAAAGCAAATTCCTGGGAGATGAACGCGAGCCAGCAAACGACTTGAGTATGGTTTAAATTTGTCTGATCATGTGAGGCAGCTTCACAATTCAAAATATCAACATTTCAAACAAATATCCCAATGAGAAGCTTTTATATTTATGAATAAAAAGTACCCTACAAGTCCTATAAGGCAAGTCGGTGGTCATCTTTGCTACTCGGCAGTCATTCGTGGTCAGGCTTCTCTCACTATGAATGGCCAAAGACCAAAGCTATGTTCAGACATCCGATTTTAGGCTGTCTAGATTGGATCCGGACGAATTTTGATAGTCTGGACAGCCAAAACCAAGATTCAGAGGTGGTTTGAAATGCACTTACAATTGGATTTGTACAGATGGGGTTCAGTCTGGATCCTCTGGACGCTTAAATCGGATTTTCATGTGACGGGCTATGACCACGTCCTATCCAGAGCGATCTCCATATGTCCTGCTTCCGCATATGAAAGCCGCTTGTCCATTAATAGCGTCTGGAGGACACCGGAGTTATTCTGTACACTGTGGTTCAAACAAACGGAACGGAATTGGGATTCAATCCATTAAAATACGCCCAGATTGGCACCAATCCTGATCCACTGGATCTAACTGGGACATCCTTATACATGGGTGAATACACAGTTCACCAATGCATGCATAGTAGCCAGTTCCTTTCCCCTGTTAAAAAACGCAGCACTGAGGTTGGCAGGAGCCTATTTTGTACATTGTAGGCACTTGCGGTAAGCAGCAAAAAACACCTGGGCATCTTACAACTGGACATGCATGTACCACACCATGCATCCACATTCAACCACTTGACCTGAAAGTCAAGTGACAGTCCAGTTTCAACGGGGGAAATGAAGCCACAGCGAAGTCGAAGCCTCTGCAAATAAACAAAAAAAATCTCTGCAAATAACACCGAGATCAGCCGAGCGTGTTTACACAAGGCCCCAAAATTGGGCTGGGCAGGGCAGGGCTGGACGAGGGCCTGGTCAGATGAGGCTGCTCACATCATATCTCCAGGTGGACGTAAAAAAAAAATGTTTGATGTGGAGAGACTCACGCTGGCCTCAGCCGTGGAGGAGAGCGTTTTTCTGCCGCGATCACAGAATAATGCCTAGAAAGCAAGACTAATGCACACGGCTCCGCGCTGTGCGTTAAGTGCATTCCCATTTCTGCCATGGGTGCGTAATAACACTATTAGAGTTTCTCACCTACTGTTTAGGTGCACTCCAATCAGAGCTCTCCAGAGCAGCAAGCGGTAGCGTGAGCAAGCAAGCGGTGGGAAAAGCACAACGCCCCTCCGAAAAAAAATAGAAGCAAAACAACTTTTTTTCTCCCCATCAATCCTGACACTTTTTGTAATCTACATTCAACAGTCTGTGACTGCCAGTCTTCACATCACAAAAAATAAATAAATTAAGAGAATATATATATAAGTACAAAATCACTCCCTGTGGACAGCGCGTGGAATGAATTTTACCAGTTCGGTTTGCTTTGGTGATTGCATGCCTGCCCACAAGGCATAACAGCTAAATTTACCATCACCACGCCTTGACAGTCCACGCCTGAATATGAATGAGGCGCAGAGATGTAATTTGTCATGAAACTCTTGGTTGGTTTCTCTCGAGCGGAGCGTGGGGAGATATTTAAGACACAAGCTGGAAGCCGTGCAAGTGATTCAAATCGGCAAACCCCCACAAGCACAAAGGGAGGAAGGAAAAAAAAGAAAGAAAAAAAGACAGAGAAAAAATAAAGTACCTCCCTGCTCGCGCCATGAAAGCGCCACACGTGAGGTAAACAAGCCCACCGCTGTTGAAAAACCTTCCGATTTCCATTCCAAAAATGCCTCTGTGTATTAAAACGGCCATGAAATGACTCGACAGGCAGAATCTGATTCCAACATATTTCCTGACGTCTCTCCCATTGAAAAAGATGGTTGGGAAAAATCTGTCAAGAGGATTGAATTGGTTGTTTGCTACAGACGGCATCTTCAAAATACGACAAACGCTGATACGTGTAAACATACTCTGCAGAAGAGAGGTCACATCACGCTGAATGGAATTCAGTTGACGGTCGTGGAAAAAGACTCATGGACCATGACTTGCTGACTGCTTCTCCTAGCCTTCAACATATACTACCATCAATAGACAGTGGTGGCTCAGCGGTTAGAGCTCCGGGCTATCGATAACAGGGTTGTGGGTTCGACTCCCGGGCTTGGCAAGCTGCCACTGTTGGGCCCTTGAGCAAGGCCCTTTACCCTCTCTGCTCCCCGGGCGCTGGAGTTGGCTGCCCACTGCTCTGGGTGTGTGTGTGTACTCACTGCCCCTAGTTCACTAGTGTGAGTGTGTGTTCACTACCACACTTAAATGCGGAGGACACATTTCGCTGTGCAGTGTACACTGTACAGTGACAAATACGTGCACCTTTACCTTTAGACAGTGTTGGGGTCTGTAGGGATTGCAAACACAGTAAAATACAAAAAATAATAATAATAATAATTATAATAATAAAAAACAGTAAAATCGGAACCAAATCCATCAAAATAAAATGAAATATTAATAATGAAAAATGACCCGGCAACACTGACATGATTCCAATATCACTGGCAAACCTAGAAATTTATCAAATAGACTCTTAACAGTAAAAGGAGTCAAACAGGGTTCCTTTGTGGAATGTCTAGAATTAAAAAAACAAATAAATTAATAAATGCTTTGAAGTTTGGAGAACCTTCATATAATGGAAAGTTCTAAAAAGAACCAACAACTTCACAAGTAACCATTACATAACGTCTCAGTCTCTTCTGTGCTTTTTACACAACCAAAAATTTACAGCATATTCCCAGGCAAGCGCCCTCGCGCATACGACCCCCAGGCAAGCGCCCTCGCGCATACGACCCCCAGGCAAGCACAAGTGCCACAAACTCAACATCCCAGTGTGGAGCGATTTCCGATCAGGATCAGCCCTCGCACTGACCTCTGTAATCTGGGAGATTTCCAGGTCCAGGACTGGGCAGCCCCGATTTACGATTATGAAGGAAGGACAGTTATTACAGTACATTTAACATAATATCATTTAACTGGATGCAAGATGAGGAGTCATCAATCCAGCTTTTCATTTGTCATAAAGCCACAGCTTGAATTAAAACAGCAACACGCTCATTTATTATTTCGAATAAGCAAAATAATATATTATTATTCTCTATTTTCTCTTTGAGTGACAACATCCGAGCCAGAGTGTGTGTGGTGTTGGGCTCACTTCGGTTTCTTTATGTGGTTTCTTTACTGTGAATCCAACAGCTCTCTCTATTTCATGCTTCTGTTCTTTATCCGCTGATCCTCTGGGTTTGTGGAACGCAGCCCCTAATAAAGAACGGTGAACAGCAGTACAATCACTGGTTTTAGTACCAGCTTCTATAATCAGACTAAATTCTAATCTGATTTACTTTGTTTGGAGCAACTTTCATAACGACTGTTTGTTTAACATGTAACTCCATAGTGTTTAATGTCCGACGGTCCAGTCTGACTGGAGTCAGATCACTTAGCATGTGTTTATTAGTATTAGCATTATCCTCCTCCTCGGTTCTAAATGCTGGTAGAACGGAGCATTTCCACCATAGCTTGGTTCCTAATCAGGCAAAATTCCAGAGTAAAGACAGGATGTGAGGAACGTTAGATCTTCCCAAATGGAGATAACGGGATAAAATCTATTTGTCGTTGTAGAACTACGACTAAACTTGGTGGTTTTAGCAGTGTGGAGAAAACCAGCAGAAAACAGCCCAACATTTTCTGGAAGTGTGAAGAGTTTAGATCCTCCTCTTCTCTTTACCTGCTGCTCTGGGAGCCGTCTGCTGTTGCTGCGTCACGTTTACAGCGAGGCTCTGAGCTAACGCTAAGCTAAAGTTTTCCACTTCCCAGAACTTTCCGTTCCACCTTAAATAATGCAGCAGTGACGCTCTGCTGGTGAAATCTACACACTGTAACTGCAGCACTATTTAAGGTGGAATGGAGAGTTAGCATTAGAAGCCAACTTTAGCTTCTGATTGGCTGCTAACTGGTAATGTCTGCACTCTTATCAGTTCAAATAGAACTCGGTTTTGCTTTGCTCATGAAATCACGTCACAGTTTAACTCAGTCTTGGGGAGTTTAGGAAAAAACGGAAAGTTGAGGATCGTGTCTATTAACGACGCCTATAGGATGGCAAAGGGGAAAAAAACAAAAAAAACAAAACATGAGAATCAGAAGTGGATCGGACCTTAAAAGCCCTTAAACCCTTTAAAAATGCCTGGATTGGCCCCCGGGTGTCATGGGACCTCCATAGTTTTCTCCTATTGCGACTGGCTTGCTCAATTGGGGCTCTGACTCGAATCTGGAGACAACGTCCGTCAAAAGCACAGAAATAAAACACTGATAATGGCGTAACCATGACTTCAAATTTGAAGGCCAGTAATACCTCACTCCAGATCTGCTTTCTCATGTTAGACTGGACTAAACCAGGCTAATTTGAGTGTGCACAGTCAGGGGGTGTTTAAGGTACCTATAACACAATATACACGGCAGCAACTTGACTTTCTACAGAGTTAACGAGCAACAAGAGGAGGAAATCTGTTGCGGGCTCTGCCAATGATCAAAAAGGAAATGCGCTTAAGAACAAACCTAAAACAATCTAAACAAAATGGCTTTAATGAGCTTTTAACAGAGCGGTCCTCCAGAACAGGCCAACATATTTGCATAACGTTTACTGCTAAGTGCCTCCGACCAGCTTCTATTAGTCATAAGCATGGTTAGCATTTTGTTTTTTTGTTGATTTTTTATTAAAATCAATCTGACGACTTAAGAGTCAAGAGACGGGGAACAGGAGACACTATCGGGAGCTAAACGTGGCTCAGTGCGGCCCAACTGCAGCTGCTTTGGCCCGAGCCGTCCTTTCCTCCTTTTGGCCTGAGGGTTCATCCTAATGCAGCAGGACCTCTTGCCTTGAGTCTTTTGCAGAGCCGTACCGAATGGCATAAACACACTGTGAATCGTGCCATTTTCCAACAATACGCTAATTTATTCCCTTGATCTTCAGTCAAAGCAGGAGCCTGGTTTGAACAGAGCGAACACACGAGGCCGAGATTGCAGTCTATTGCATTCCATCGCTGGCACAGCCGAAGAATTTCCATCGAGGCGGTGTAATTCAAAGGCTTTTGTGCGCGACAAGTGGCCGAGAGTCAAAGTCAACCCGCCCCAAATTACTTAGACTCTGTAATACTACCTTGGGAAGAACATTCATTTCATGATACATCGAGCTCCGCTTGTCATGCCTGGAGTACAAAACAACGTCGGAGTGGGAGGCAGAAAAGTCATTAAACCTGGACGAGCGCTGACATCTGATTTGTCACCGACTGTGCTGCAGAATTCTTTACTTGCCTAAATTCGCCATTAGGGCAGCGCAGCCCCTCTGCACCGAGTGACATGGGTAATAAGTGCTTGTGTCAAACAGGACAATAATTCAGCGCCTGTTTTTCATGCGACGTGATTTCGCAATGCCAGGGCAAGTGCAAGGTTCGCCGGCGTTTGGCGAGCAAGCAAGCCTGCCAAGACCTGAACGCGGTAGCGCCGGCCTGGAATTGCAGGCCGTTACATGCATGAGTTGTGGGGTCATTCGCGGAAGCATTCGTCATACACCGCTAATCCTCGGTGGCTTTTGCTGGAAGACGGACGAGCTATTACTGGGTGGTGTGTTTGGATAGACTCAGCCTTGCGACGCGCGGAGCATTCTGCGCTGTGCTGGAGACGTTTCCCTGCACACCCACTCCCACGCAGAGATTATCCATCACACATTAAATAACAGTGACTCAGTCTATAATGTAAAATGTCAAAAGTAAAAGGCCATGGTTTTAACCAGCACAACATTGATGCGAAGATCTACTGCTAATCTACTTAATGTCAAAGGTGTATTCTTCAGCGCCTTCCACTTCAGAAAGCAACCTCCCACACACACACACACACACACGCGCATACATACATACATACATCCGTCCGTACAGAGATCATCCATTCTGTTGTAAACACGCTAGTATATCACCACTGGGCCTAGCCCAGGCCTGATGTTCTCGTCAGATATTCAATTTGGAAAAGCACGATGAATAATTCATCTTTTGGTGGATCCTTGAAATTTATTGCTCAGAAAACCACTCCAATTTCCACGGAAGAGCAGAAATGGCACACAGACCACCTCCTTCCAGGGGGGTGCGCAACCACCTAGCAAGAGCTGCCGGAGCCATTCTTCCAAGCTATATAGAGACGTTTCAAGGCCTTGTCTGTTGAAACATCATAAATATCCAGCACGGCAACAGAACTGGAGTCACGATGCAAGGAATTAGGCCCAGGCATAATCGTATTCATTCAGGTGGATCTAAAACCAAAATCGCAACAGATAAACATCATCAATTCAAGCTGGGCTCTGAGCGGAGCGATCCCGGCAGAAAGGGCCACCACCGTGCCGAAAGACAATGCTACGGCGGCAGCAGACCTTGGTGATGAGAAACGAAATGGAAGTCGCGATGCATTATGCATGGGTCCCTTCACACCGGCCGAGTGCAATTTTCTAATTTGATATGGGAGCAGGGCAATAAGGTTTGTGTGATCTGATCACACTGTGGACCAGAAAGCCTCTAATCTACAAAAACCACCAGCAGCCAGATCAGAGCTTCCACTGACCACTACTGCCGCGCAAGTAGATGATCCAGCAGATCGATGAGCCTGCAGGAACTGTATTCTTCAACATAACACCTCTGGCGTGGATTCCTGGAGAAATCAGTGGCTTCATCAGTCGAGACACATGCCTCATAGCTAGTCGATGGAGGCCACGCTTTCCAAGACCAGGTGAAATCCAATTAACCCGAACCACAAAAGGCATGCCGTCTTCGTTTTCTGGAAGGCTGGAACTTACCTTGTTAACCTGGAGTCTGTATATTGCCGGGTCAGGCTCCGAAGGAAGGCGGGCGGCGCAATGATCCAATCAATGACTAAGGAACAATAGATCAAAACAAGCCTGGATCAAACTGCACAGAAGATGCAGGTTTTTACCACGACATGGTGTGGGAGGCCGTAGACGAAGTCTGGCGGAGGCTTTGAACGCGGTGTGGGAAGACGCAGAAGAAAGCCCGGCCTGTGCCCCGTTAAGACGGCCGGCGCTTCAAATTTCTAGCCTGGCTGATCTTCTGTCAGGATGTGGAAGAGAACATAGAGGCAGTTAATCATCCTCTCCTGACCCTGTCGCACAGTGCCACCCATAGACTCCAAAACTCATTTCTTGCCTCAGGATTTGTCTGAAAGGCTTGATATTCTGCCTGCAGTGGAACTGCAGACAACACAACGTGGATTTTTCCTACAACACTTCCACAGCGCTGCTTCGTGGTGTTGGTAAACAGCACGGTGAAAAAAAAGAGGCTATTCTGGGTTGTAGGCAAACTGATTCATTTGCATTTAAAGGAGCAGGAGTCTACGAATCGGCCTTCAACGAACGTCCATGACTACAGAAGACACGAGGCAAGCGTTACTAAAT